>NC_089875.1:103541461-103841461 GCF_040182565.1 Anser cygnoides
CTCCTGTCTTTGGAGCAGTCCTTCTGTTCTACAGCCAAAGAAAGGGGCTGGGAGCCCATGACACAGTGGGGTGGATGCTGAGAGCAGCAGGAGCAGACAGGCAGAGCCCAGTGATGAAGGAAGAAACACTTCCCACAGAGCAAAGAAGCTGTTGGGGAGGTTGCTGCATCTCTGAAAACTGCTGTATATTGTACAAAGGTGTTCAACTAGTTTTAAGAGTTAATGAAGTGCCAAAAAATTCATTCTGGTCTATAAAGCATTCTACATCATCTTACATCTTTGCCTAAAGACTTTCTTATCTATAAAAATGCCTTCTACACTCATGTGTAAGAAAAGCGTTTGAAATGTTGTGGCTAATATTTCTTCTAGGCAGCTTTGAGGGACATGCTGCTAAGTCAATTTGAGAGTCTGGCCATTAAATTCTTAGGCTCAGGGCCTGTCTTGTAGCCTTTAAAGATATTATTCTTCCATTAAGTAAAGTTTTTTTCTGTCTTGGAGATGCTTCAACCAGATTGCATTTGACTATTAAACAGGATTCCAGTTTCAGGAGTATTCCATTAAACTTGTATTTCACGTTTGGGACTTGGAGTTACATTGGCATTTGTTTATGTCAAGCAAAGAGTCCAAAGGGTGACATGATGTTACAGAAAAGGTGGGAGAGGAGAGTAGGGATCTTGCTTTCAGGTACAACCATAAGTGCCATTAACATCGGTTCTCCAAACCAATTGAATGTGAAGACCTTGCCTGCAAAATTCATCTTCCTCTAATTAACTAACTCTTCTCCCATTGTATATTACTAGGTATTTACTTCATAAGTGAATTGAGATGAGAGCGATACTATTCAGTTTTGCACTTCCTCAGACATTTCAAGAGAACCTCTTAATGCAGTCTTAACCTCTCCTTAATGCAGTCCTCAAAACTCCACAACTCTGATGCTGGTTACCTTGTCCTCCCGCTACCATGGAAGAAATAGAGTAAATGATAACCAGAAGTGGATCTGGATACTGGGTTTTACTTAAGAACCTACAGGATTAGAGTTTTAGCCTACTTAATTATTTCACACTCATTCCCTCACCCACCCCACAGCTACACTCACCTGCACTCATCTTTCCTTCCCAGCAGGGAGATTGCTGCTGGCATGGGCATGTTGAACAAAAAGCTGTGTTGGCTCCTCTTGTGCTGCTGCCCCATGTTGCCCATCTGGGTCATCATTGGCCAAGGTCCCTGGGCATCCCCTGGCATTTGTCTCCACCCATCTCTGATTGACAGTGTTTATCTCCCCAGTCAGGATGCTCATCTTCTTCTTTCCTGGTCTTCTCTCTGAGACTACTATTTTTGGAAACCCTTCTTTTTTTCATCTACTTTTCTTTAGAGGCTACTAGGCTCAGGGTTTTCCCAATTTGGTTTACGTGTAGAAACATGATTGGCTTCCTAATTAATAGTTCTATCACATGTCTCCTTAGTAATGAGAGGACTCGGGACATTTCACTGTTTTTTTTTTAAGTCTTGGTGTCTAAAATTTATAACCAGACTGCATTGGTTGTAGCTAGCAAGCAGCAGGCTTCTTGAAATTTCAAAAGTAAAATTTTGGACTTTTGATCACACACCCACATACACCTGATTATCTGCCAGCTATTACCCTTCACAAATGAAGATATTTTTCATCTATGATACCAACATATATGCAGCTTTTTTCATTGAGCAGGTTCTCCATCATGAATCAAGTGCGTGTACTTAGTCCCATCATATAGCACAACAGAGAAATGTCTACTGCTCCCTAACCTGGACACCATCCCACAATTCTGCTAGGCTCCTATTTCTTTAAAAACATTTTAAAAGCATTATGCTTGCTGCATTCCACTTCCTCTTTTCTTCCCATTTAATTTGCTAGTTCAAAATAGATTGCTATAAAATTATACCAGTTCTATGTTTTGTAATGATCTCTTCTCAGGTAATGAAAAGTAGGGGTAAGCTCTGTCAAGTGAGTCATAAGATAATGCCAGGCAATTCTCTGCCTGAATACAATTGCTCAATACAAGTACAGATACAGATCAAACAACTACAGATATTTTTTCCCAAATAACTGTAAAAAGAGACATTTAGATTTCATTTCTGACCCTCCCAAGTTCTTATCTCTGCTGTCATATTAGAAAAGGCTGTTAATCAGATACCTCTTCAGTAGAACTGAAAGGGTGTGTAAGTGATTTATTGTGTCCTTTAGCAGAAAGGATATACTTTAGAGACTGATAATTTTTATAAAGTGTCATTTAAGATAAATGTAATTATTATTTAGGGTGGTAATAATTTTCTTAAATTTCATATGAATGCAATCACCTCTTTATTGAGTGCTGAATGTCTAGGCTATTACATGGTAAACAGGTAATTACATGTCATTGTGGTCACAAAAAAATGAAAAGAATGAGTAAAGAGAATGAGTTTTTGATGTTGTTGTTATATAAAGTACCTGTAAGAATGGATAATTCTTCCATTTTCTTTTAACTTCCATGATAATATTAGTTCACCTTCTTTTGCTCACTTTAGTTTCAGATTTCAAGATCAGTTGCAACCCGTGGTGTCTGAATCCTATTGCAATAGAAGTTGGTGAGAGTTGTTAGCTAGGGAAGCTGAGTAGACTGAAACATCCCTTGTCGTATATCTAACCACAAAACAGTGGGATGCAAATTTGCATACATTTTAATATATTTGAATAAATATATGGACAAACTATTATCAACACAGATTTTAGTTTAAATTGCATTACAACAGAACTACAGTTTAGAATTATTCCTTTCTTATTTTGAGTATCTCTCATTAACTATACCCTAGAATATTTTCAAAATATTAACAAATAATTCTAGTAAGAAGAAAGAAAAAAATGTTTATCCTTATTGTTCACTTACATCTTATGGTGGGATGCCTAATATTTTCTTGTGTAAGTGTGAATTGCGCTTTTGCGAATGACTTCATGGTTGTGACTTCAATGTAAAATTTCCACCTGAGAGTTAAATGCAGATAGGAAAATTTTCCCCCATACCCCTGTTGCATAGTAAAGTAAAATTAAAGTGCAGATGGGCCTGGACAAAAATTGTATATTTGCTTTTAAATATTTCATCTTCTGCCTTGTGGCCCTAGATTTTGGGTTCATTTAGTTCCAGAACCCGTCAAATGCCATTCTGGGGGTCAGTTTATTACTAGGTATATTTCAACATAGGGACTTCTAAAAGAGACACTAAAGAATTAATCAAAACATGAGCCAAAGCACTTGATTAAAATCAGTAATTAGCTAGTCTAGGCTTTCCAGGAAAATTAACCTGAAAAGCTTAAATACTCCTGTACTGTGCCTTTCTTATCACATAATATTGAATTACAAATTTTACAAAAAGAAGTATTTCAAAGCAGCTTCACTTCTTTAAATTAACAACTTTGAACCTGAGTGTCAGTGTTTGGCTTTCAGATATTCAAGACATTGCAACTGGAGGGTTTCTGTGTGGTCTACAGCTGTCACATGGAATCTTCGTACACCTTTTTCCTGTGCAGAACTCACTGTTCTTCCTTTGAGGAAACTCCATGCCTTTTGAAAATCTAAAAGAGCACTGGATAGCACTGAGCTGATTATTACATCATGCCAAAATGATGGACTTATTTTGTAATTTCTGTAGGCAAATAAAAGAAAAATTCCTATGTAGATGTATTAAACTATTTAATATACTGAGTGATGGATTTGGTGGCTCTGAGATGTGGAAGACTTGCACAAGTCTCTTTGTACTTAGCTTTGAAGACAAGATTCTGCAGAGCAACAAAGGTAGGATACTTACAGATTGCTTCAGCCAAGTAATGCCCAGACTGTTTCACCTCATAGCAATCAGCTTGAACATATCTGCATTTACAATAAAAGCTCAGGAGACTGAAACAATCTTCACTGAAGCCAATGATACTTTCTCCATTGATTTGTTTTGTTTAACTGTTGCATTAGAACAATATTTGGGCCACAGTAGCACTTAATAAATGTTCAGATCCTGTAAAACATATTGACTTAATCTATATTACCAAGCAGGGAGTCCTGGAGTCCAAAGAAGCTTTCTATCTGTATTAAATGCCGACAAGACTGTCCTTGGGATTGTCCTAAGACCAAGACAATGCTTCTTGCTGTATAGAAGCCTCAGGTGATTCATTATGGCACCTTCTAAGAGGACACTTCTGCAATGTGGCTGGGCCCAGGCTTCCAAAGAGAAGAGCTTTAGTTTTTTTGTTTGTTTGTTTGTTTGTTTTGTTCTTTTTTGCTGTGGCTGCCATAATGGAGATGAGTACTGATGAGTGCTTCAGCATTGCAAAAGTATCCATATTTCATCAAAGCCAGAATTAGAGCAAACAGTAAGAAAACCTAGTCTGTGATAGCACGTCAAAACACTACCAGGTTTGGAGCATTAGTCAAAGGCAAATAACACAAACTCTGCTGCACTTCAGTTGTCAACAGGTTGTTGTAAGCCTTTTGTTGCTACCCTGAAGAAAACATGGCTATAAAAGTAATTCTATGTCTCTTCTTCAATGACTTGAAAAGATATCAATATATGAGCCATATTTGCATTTATTGTGAGACCACTTAAACTTTTCTCATCCTGAAGGGACAGTAAAATGGGTGGGTATCTGGGTCAAAAGGACATTAACGTATGTAAGAATTGTGTCCTTAATGTGGAAATTTCTTACAAACACAAAAGCTACAAACAGACAAAATCTTCAGTCATACGATATACATGACATATATATTACATTTCCTAAAAGCAATTTCCATTCTGATGTCTCCTTTCACAGACTGTGTTATTAAAAAGGGAAATGGAAAATACATACTTAGAATTAAATCTTTCACAGATGAAGATACCAAGTTAATTGTGCATTGCATGCAGAGGTAGTGTAGTGGGTTTACGTGGCAAGGTTTTGGTAGCAGGGGGCCATAGGGGTGGCTTCTGTGAGAAGGACCTAGAAGCTGCCCCATGTTTGGTAAGAGCCCCACTGCTGACCAGAGCTGAGCCAATAAGTGATGTTGTTTTGCGCCTCTGTGAGAGCATATTTAAGACAGGGAAAAAAAAAAGAAAAAAAAAAAAACATGCTGCGCCACACAGCAGCTGGGAGAGTGAGAGGAGTGAGGAACAGCCCTGCAGGAGCCAAGGTCAGTGAAGAAGGAGGGGGAGAGGTGCTCCAGGTGCCAGAGCAGAAGTCCCCTGCAGCCTGTGGTGAGGACCATGGTGAAGCAGGTTGTCCCCCTGCAGCCTATGGAGTACCACGGTGGAGCAGGGTTCCACGCTGCAGCCCGTGGAGGAGACCACGGTGGAGCAGCTGGACCTGCAGTGACGGAGGCTGCGGCCTGTGGAAGACCCCTGCCAGAGCAGATTCCGGTCCGGACCTGTAGCCCGTGGAGAGGAGACCACACAGGAGACTGCACAGACCTGGCAGGAGCTGCTGCCTGTGGGGGATCCAGGCTGGAGCAGTTTGCTCCTGAGGGATGGACCCCGTGGTATGGACCCCTATCTGGAGCAGTTCTTGAAGAGCTGTTGCCTGTGGGCAGCCCACGCAGGATCAGTTCAGCAAGGACTGCATCCCGTAGGAGGGACCCCACAGCACAGGCGGCGAGAGTGACCGAGAAGGAGCGGCGGAGAAGAAGCGCTATAGACTGACCATAACCCCCCATTTCCCCATTCCCCTGCGGCGCTCAGGGGGAGGAGGTGGAAGAGGGTGGATGGGGGGGAAGCTGCTTTTGATTTCTTTCCTTTGTTTCTCGCTTCTCTAGCTTGTTAGTAATAGCCAATAAATCTTCCTATCTCCCTATGCTGAGTCTGTTTTGCCCATCACGATAATTACTGTGCGATCTCCTGATCCTTATCTCAACCCTTGAGCCCTATTCATCGTATTTTCTCCCCATTCCTCTTTCAGGAAGGGGAGTGAGAGAGCGGTTGTGGTGGAGCTTGGCTGCCCACCCAAGTAAAACCACCACAGTCCGTTTTGGTGCCCAACGTGGGGCTCAAGGAATTTGAGATAAGGATGATAGTTGAGAGAAGCAATGGGCAAAACATGGACTGGATGATTGTTATGAATGTAAAAGTTGTGAAGAATTTAAGAAAGCAGTAATTGTGAAGGGATATATTTCATGTTAGTGTGGTGAAGGGACGAGGGGTGGTGTGTGTGTAAATTGTCCAAAACCCATTGACCTGCACGGGTTACCTTGCCACGTAAACCCACTACAGGTAGAAAGAAGGACACCACAATTTCAACAACAATGAACATCCTCATGCAAGAGAGATGTGAGGATTCCTGCTTAGTTCAGGTAAACCAGGTAGGACAACCAGACCACAGTATCATCTGGGACACTACCGTAAGCCTCAATACTTGCTACCTTAGAGGAATATTTTGCATTCTCTTCAGTACACAAACAGAAAAGGAATAAAACATAACTGCTTAATATGCACCTCCACTGGGAAAAAAAAAAAAAAAAAAGAATAAAGAGTTGCAAAACCTGATGAAAACCTTGAGTTAAGATGGTGTGGAGACACAGTAGAATAAAATCTTCAGCCACAAAAACTCATTCCTAATCTTTTTACACATGACTGGCAACAACAGACAAAGAGGTACCACCCAACAAAGACTCTGCAAAGGTTATTCCACCTGCTTCTCAAAAGCAAGAAAAACCTGAGAACTGATGTGATAAACTTCTGCTGCACTTGTTTTGGTTCATCTCTTTTTGCTGCAGGTAACTAAATCCACATATACGTACACATGTAAACAAAGTAAGCTGATAATTCATTCGGTCTTGTGTAAACTGTCCACTAATTTGTTCTCTTACACTGAAGTATCTGATCTCTCCTGATTGCCATGTCATACCAACAGGGAATTTCAAGATAGTAATTTCAGCCTGTTTCTTTTATTACTGAATTTAAATGTTACTTTTTCCAGCCCTTCCAGAGCTGCTTACAAAACCACGTATGCATAAAGATGTGTATTTACTCTCAGTCATGTCTATTGCTTTAAAACACCCAAGACTGAACTTTTGAATCTGGTCTACCTCATTTTCTGTTTTATCCTTGCAGCTGTTGTATTTTTCTTGTATCTGGATTTTGACTCCCAAAGCTCTGCCCATGTATCATGTTTCGATGGTTTCCTCTTCTTGGCACACTGGATCATGATTGTCAAGCTTCTGATGCGTTCATCTAGAGAGCTCAGAAGCAGCCAAAGTTTGATGTGGACACAGGAGGATGTACATCCTCCTTTCTGCAACCACATTTAGGCATTTAAAGAGTATATGCAGACACAGGCAAAGCAAGGTTTGTTTCTCTAACTGAATAATAAATAAATAAATAAATAAATAAACATATCTGCAGAAAACAGAATGGGAAGGGTTCAAACTGCCTGAATCAGTGTCCTCCTTTAATGAAACTTTTAACACGAATAATATTCATCACTCTCATCATCACAGAAGAAATAAATAAATAAATGAATCCCACAGCATGTTATAAACTACTCAGAAGCTGCTTCATGAGCTTTTAAGCCATCCCTGTCACAGGGACAGCACCTCTGAGAAGGAGGCCAGCAGACAGAGAGGAGCAGAAATCTTGTCAGCTGTCTGACTATAATCCACTGATGTTTTAGAGTCAAAACCCTAACACGTAATTTTCATTGCAAACAAACCTTCTATATACAGTCAGCTCTCCATTATCCCCCTGGCAGATTATCCAGTTTGCTGATAAATGGTGCCACAATTGCAGAGACATCCATGCTGGCTCTGTGCAGGCTAGTCCAGGTCTGGCACAGCTTATTAGCTTAAGCTCTGCATAAATACCTCTGTACTGCTTCCAGAGCCAGCACTTGGGTGCCTCCTCATCATGTTGCTGGAACCAGCATGCCAGGGAGTGCAATGCGGATACATCCAAGCGGGTCTGCAGGAAGCCAGCTCATGTCCAGCAAGGCTTTAGATTTTGCCAGCCTTACATTAACACTGGCTCACACAGGGGTTAAAAAGACAGATAGTTTTCTGTAATTCACCCTTTTCCTGCTTGTTCCCATTAAATCATTAGCATAGTTATTGTGAGTTCAGCCTTAGGCCACAAGAAAGCTCCCAGAAGATTTCAATGTTGGCCAGGGAATGCACTAAGCAACATCTAATTAACCCCAACCAAAAGCAGGTCCTGGGGACTGTGGCAAGGAGGGAGAGCCAGGGCCATGTTGCCAAGTAACTGTGCAAAGAGAGTCCTGGAGCCAGTTCAGCGCCTCTCTCCCTGCATACCTGTTTTTTTCAAGCAGAACTCCCTCTTTAGGAAATTTTAAATAAAAACAAATTCAGTCTTCGTGGTGTCCTTATCAAGTAGAACAATTCATTGGATTTAAGCAGACCCTGGATTCTGGCATTTGCCGGATGATCTACGCTGGAATATGGCTTAAGTTAATGAAATATAAGATGCTTTGGGAAAATTCAGGGTGGGAAATATTACAGAAATACAACCCACAGTTATTTTCACTCCTCGTGCCCTTTCAGGTTTTGCTGTGTTTGCTGAGATACCGAAAAAACATGCTGATTATTGCACAGACATGGGATTTTTTTTCCCAACAAATTGCATTGATATTATCAGCTCAATTTATTTATGCATCCAAATGGCTGCCAGATGCAGAGATTTGTGTTTTTATTACCCACCTATGCTGGAGTCAGGCTGGTGACTAAGAGGTGAAAGGTCCCACATTAGATTACTGATCCCTTGAGCCAGCCAGTCCTTCAGTCCAAGCACTTTCTAATGCATATTTTGCACTGCATAATCAACTCGCCTTTCAAGGTGACAGTCACAGTTTTAAAAAAGTAGAAAAAAAAAAAAAGAAAAAAGACTGTTCATAATTGCAGTAACCTTTTTCTTTTTTTGTCTAATACAGTAACTTTCATTTTAAACATCTTGGGCCACGTCTCTCTCTGCTGTCCAAATCACAACAAAGCCTCCCAGGTAAATGACAATGAGGAGCAACATATGTGAGCTTTGGTGAATTCATACATACATATATATACATACATATGCATATATTTGTATATGTATTTGCACACATACATGCACACATATACACACACACTTTTGCAATGCAAATATTTTCTTTTTTTTTTTTAATTATGTATGCTAACTGTAGGAAAAAATGATTCTGCCAAAACCCAGAAAATAAAAACAAAGTTATTTGTTCCAGGGTGGTCCCACCAAATCAAAATGCTTTGCTTTATTGAGCAGAAATGTTTGATTTGAATCATACTGATGTCAAGTTGCATCTGCTCAGCACCTCGTGGGAGTCCCACTGGAACTGTGATGCAGATGCTACATAACTCCATGATTTCACACAGACTTCCTGGGCTGGCAATATATTCAGTGATGCTCTGCATCTTCCCATATGACCAAGTCATGTAGGATATCCTGAGTCACACAGTTTGCAATACTGATGATAAACATACTACTGCAAATTAGCCCTTCCTGTAAGGTAGGTTAAAATAAGACAAGCAAAGTACAATGTGCTAAAAGCTTTTATTTGGAAACTGATGAGTTACTGTTCATCAGCTGAATATTAAACATTTCAACTTGATTCAGTGCACTAAGATGAAATATTTCAACCTAGGACTGCAGAAATAATTAATTTCAATTAAAATACAAGAGAAAGTATTACATTACTTACAAATTGACTATTACAACTTTCCAATTCACAATAAATTCAGATATTTTGACTTTTAAGTCTGCAGAGGAGAAAAACAGGCTAGAAATTACTGTGAAGGGGGAGGTTTAGCTTGTGTAATTCCTACTCGGATGTAGCACAGAACATTGCTGAACAGAAGATCATACTAAACAAATTATCACTTCATGTTTGTGGATTTTGATTTTGAACCTACCATAGGACATTTTACCCCCCTTATGCCTCTCCTCCCACCCACCACATAGTAATGACAGAACTGAGGGCAGGACAGGACAGGAGTAGAGGACTTTCTCTCACATACAACTAGATATTCAGAGGGAAATTCAACAGGACATAAAACTTACATGCATAGGGCCAATAAATTTGCATTTCTTTATGCATAATAACCAAACAAACCTTACAGTCAACTTCAGCTTGTAAGAATTCAGTGGTCATATTCTGCACAGCCAGAAGGATAGAGAAGCAAGTTTAACCAAGACTGCAATGTCAAGCTGCCTGGCCAAAAGCAGTGTATTGTCATCACGTTTATTAGTGAGTTAGCATCACAAGCTAACTTCGTGCAAGAAGACAAAGGCTGGTTCTTTAGGAGACATGAAGGTTTCCAATCAAAATGGTGGCAAACATTATGCAAATCTGTGGCTAAGGATCACAGTACAATGGAAATACAGTTTAGAATAGAAGTATTTTGGTAAGGCCTAATAGTAAGCCGAGAGTAATGCAAGATACAAAATGAAAAAGAGAAGAATTTGGGAGAGAGCACTAACACAAACAGTATTAACTTTTTCAGGAATTTCCCTATAGGTCAGCCAGAGTTTGATGCCACAGAGAGTGTATGGCCTTGAGCAACAAATATGTGTTGTTTCCAGCCTTGCTCTTTTTATATTTGCCAAGTCCACACTAAGCAGTGCAAACTCAGAAGCACTTCATGGTCTAGGAGGGATCAGGAAAGAAAAGTAATTGCTCTTATGAAGACTCCTTTTCATAAAACATTTTTTGGCTGCTGGGGTGGATAATATGGTCCTAATTACTTAAATAAGCCACTGGTGTATAATTTAAAATTAGGACCTAGGTACAACTGACTGTTTTGACTGTTTACTGTGGAAGTAACTGTGGCTAAGAGTGGCACACACTTTCCAGTTTGCCTACGGCAGTGAAAACCCCTCAAGCCAGCCCTGTCAGGAATGGTGCTGACATGCATTAATGGTGCAGTAACCACTAGATAATATGATGCAATTAACAGATCTCATCACTAGTCCTTAAGGGAGTGCACCACATTGCAAAATTTTGATCCTCATGTCATAATTGGTGCAAAAGTCATTCAGCCCAAAATACATCAGCCATTCTGATTTAATATCACACATTCTGTGCTAGTTTATAATTTTCTAAAGATTGCAATCCTGGACCTGGCTGGCCTCCTGCCCTTTCACAGGGAAAGCCCTTAGCAAAATTGCTGGTCTCACATAGCTAAGCCTTATGGCCAGAAGCTCCAGAGGGGAAAGAAGACTTTACTCCCTCTGTTGGTGGAAAACAAAAATGATATGAAAAATACTAATCAACATAGGGTTTTGGTTTGGTTTGGTTTGGTTTTGTGTAATAAAACCATTTATAAAATGGATTTGGGGAGATTTAGTTATCACAAAAGGGGACTGTAAAAAAGAGATAGAATGTTTACTATATGTTTAATAAAGAAATTATTTCAAGCACTGCAAAATTTTGGAAATTGTTTTTAACCTCTCTTTTCATGAGGGTTTAGCTGTGAGGTATAATATACCCTGAAGGGCTGTGCTATGGGACGTAGTGAGATTTGTCAGAAAGTAGACAGGAGCAAAAAGGAAAATCCAGTGTTATGAAAGCTCTATCATTAAAAATGGACTAGAAGGTAATATCTCTGAGTAAGATCAAACAAACTGCTCATTTTGAACAGGAAAGGCCTATGATGTTGTCAAGGCTGGGACCAAGAGGTCTGGTTAAATAAGACAGCAAATTGCTGAGGGTCACTAAATAGTCATGACCCTCCCATACGTAGTGAGCTACACCATAGCCATGAAGAAATAGGCTTCTTGCTTGGTTTTAGGGAAGTATCGGTGTTTCTGGGGTGGCAGCTGTTGCTGTAGGAGTCAGGAATGGTATAAACTCCCTTGGAGAGCAGCAAACTCAACCCTCACACTGCCCAGCTCACTGGTAGCAGTAGGAGAATGATACTCTGATCTCCAGTTTAATCTCTCACCTCTCCATTCCCTGTGGCATATCTTTTCCTTCTGTTTTTGTTGTTGTTGTTGTTGTTGTTTGTTTGTTTGTTTCTCTTTTTGTTTTTTAATTGCCTGGCAGAAGTCCTTCTGCTTGCATCCACATTATAACAGTTCATCTGCATGTAATTCAACATGCACTTACATGATGGGGGCTGGAAGAGAAATGAGCATCCAGAGATCTAGCCAGAACATCAGTAGTTAAAACCATTGAGAATTAGCAGGCAGGTTATGGAAATGATGGGCACTTGTGTGTGCATGACGAGTTATCTGTGATGGCCCCTCCTTTGTTAATGGCCTTTAGCATGAAGTCTAGTCTTTTACAGATCTTCTAATGAGAGGGCTTGTTTGGGACTTGAACTCTTCATGGACACACGCTCTATTGGTCAATGTTATGGGAAGAAGCCAAGCCAGAAGGCCAGGGTCTTGTTCACCTTGCCTCCTGTGTGCACTGAGATGTGACAAGATGTTCCTTTCTATTTTAGTTTATTTGCTTAATTAGAAGTGAAGGAAAATTCATCCTTGTTGTAACTGGATGTACTTCTCCTGATGAAAGTATAATTTTAATATCTACAGAGCTACTATTAGTTATGGTAACTACAGTCCTTGGCTACATGTCTGTTCATTACACAGATTTCTTTCTGTTCTCACCTGAGGTGGCTACTTTGTACCTCATTCCACTGCTGTTGCATCAACTATCTTTCCAGGGTGAAGGTTCTCAAAACAGATTAATCTTTATGGTTCTCATTTATGTCAGCTACACATTATCCCCATTCCAGTAGTATATCACTTGAAACAAACAAACAAACAAAGAATATTTTTTTCTTCTAACCAGTGAAACTAAATAACTACCACCTTTCCAGAGAAGTAGATCCCTTTTGTTTTAATTTTGAATGCTTAAAATGCATTACCAAATCATCTAAATGCACTCTATATACCAGTTCAATAGATGTGTTAAAAAATGAATATAAAGTCACTGCTTAAGATTGTGATCTACTGTACTTGAGCAATGGGCATCTAAAAGTAGGGGTTGATTTTGTCAACAATGAGTTATACCAAATCATCGATACATTTTCTGTCTATGCAACCTTAATAAATGTGGCCAACTTTGCCAAGTGGACACAGAAGAGCAGACACAGGAACACATATAGCTTTTGTGTCTAATGATAAAACACAATAGATCCCTCTCTGACTCTGGTAGGTGAAAAAACTTACATGTAGGATGATGGGACAGGAATAAAAAACAGTAGAGTGCACTGTTGAAAAAGAATAGTCAGCTGCCTTCATGATTTAGAAAAAAAAAAAAAAAGAAAGAAAAAAAAAAACCCTTAATACAACAATTATCATTAAGAGTGATTTTTCCACTACATAACTGACAAGTAAATTATCACGTCTGTACCTGCATGTTGAGTTACTGCTTCACCTTCGCCAGTAAACAAAGAGGGGGAAAAATTGCTTTCAGTGACAATTTTTTTTTCCAAAGAGCCAAGCTGTTTGTGCTTTCTTCTCTTTTTCTTTCTCTATATGTTTTGTTGTTGAAAAAAAGTCAGATATAATTAGATAAAGTGGTAGCATAAAGCCAAGAGAGCTTTTGCTAGAAATCAGGGAAATTGTGTCTCATTTAGTGTTATCCCTTCAATTATCTTCCTCCATTGGTGCTTTATTCCTATAACCTTCCCTAAAAATATGAAAAAGTGAATTAATATTTAATAAAATAAAAGCCTTTATTCTGCTTTATTAAATGCTGAAGAGATATAATGAGCAAATGGCAAGAGTGTCAGGTCATAAATATATAGAGCCTATAGATTCAGCTAAATTCAACTCTACTTCCTTTCCTTATTTCCTGGCATTTCACTAGAGAAACTCTAAATCTTTTTCCTCCTTACAACACTTTTACGAAACAGACATCTGGAGAAATTAATTTTTAAAAAGGGAGGACAGCATTCTTACTGCAGCTTTATCAGAAGACAACAATAATTAGTCATCATCAATAAACATACCAACACAGAGAAGGCTAAAAGTAAAATTTTAAAGAGCTCTTAACATGCTGAAATCATCAGTCTGAAGAACAACATCCATACAGGGCCCATTTTTCACCAAGGAGAGCCTGGTGTGACTAGATCATGTATAAGCATCCACATGACAAACATCTAAAGTTAGATGAGATGAATCCATGTGTCCGTAATTCTGTTTTCTTCTGCACCTAGAGGTTTCTTGGCCTTGATAGAGGAAAGCATTTCCTGTATTTTTGCACTCAAGAAGGACCAAAAACTACTAAGTTCTTGCTTTTCCTTATGATACTCCATCCTGCAGTTTTTTTCAGAGCCCTCCTGGCAGACCAACTTCTGTGCAAAATTTCTACCACATCCCCATTGGTAGAGGAGCCCAAGCACCAGGTTGCTCAGCAGTCCAATGCTCTGCTTTGCAAGGCTTGTCAGGTCCACAGGCAATCCCCACCAAACCTCCCTGCGTCCACCCAACAGGCACCAAGCTGACCCTTTGCTGCTCAGAGGCTGCAGTTCACAGCCCAGAGTGCAAAGTTAAATGGCCACAGGTCTAACAGATAGTGTTTTGAAAGAGCTGAGAAGCTGACACACCACCACCTCTGCAGTTACTGCTGGAAGGGCAGGGCAAGCTTCTCACCTCTTAAATCACTCCAGCGGGAACCACTAAAACTTATGAGTCAGACTGCTCAGTAGCTTGGGAAAGTCCTGGGTTTGCTTCTCTCTTTATTTAAATTATTTTGTTTCTTACATTAACAGCCACACGGTAATCTATTCTGAGTGAAGACATTCTCACTCTGTCCTATAAAAGCTACTCCATTGTACAGAGAACTGAAGGTGAGTGGGTCAGGTGGGGAGGCCATGCCCTGCTCTGTGGCCTTCACCTTGGGAGAGGGGGGCAGTGCTAGCCACTTGCTCCCACAGCTTTTTATCCTTTTATGTGAGAAAGCCATTAGAATGGAGACTGAAATCCAAAAGTCATAATAGAAATGTCTCTTTTTCTTCATAGCTGACTGTAAAAGCAGAGAGTATATAGCAAAGGAGTTAATGCAAAATGCAGTTACTGAAAGTCAATGCATAAAAAAGGAAGAAGTTAGTTGTAAAATAAATAAAGGCTTAGTATCAATTCATACTGAATGAAAAATTCACTCCCACCCCCTTTTTTATACCACCATAACTCCACTTACCTTGGATTAGTTAGAACTGATGCACAGCCAGTTAGGTTTTTCTCCTAATTCTCCTATTCTGTAGATTCCAGGGAGTATTTCCTAACACCAAATGCCTATGACCTTCCACATATGCCCAGGAGGCATTTCCCTCCATTTCCTCTGCCTTTTACAGCCTCTTTCTTCCAAGTAATCCTAAGAAGAGCAGAGAGAGTCATCTGAAGTCAGGTCTGAGAATGATCCTCTCAAAATACAGTGAAACACACACACTGCTGCAGCTGCAGGACACAGTGTGTGCTGAAGGCTGGATTTAGCTTCAGCTTCAAAGAGCATTAAATTCATGCAGTAAAACTCAAGCTAAAAGTTTTTTCATCTTTTACACAATCTCACGTTATTTAGATTTCCAAGTGAAAGTTTAAACAACCCCCAGTTCTGCTCAGAGTATACAGTGAGCTTTGGGGATCACTTTCAAAAACAACTCATTTGCATCAATTCATCTCATCCCTTCCGTATTGGAGAAGATGAAAGTGTGCTTCTAGCTTATGTTTCCCTCTGCTCAGACAATGAAGCACTCATTCCTTTCAAAAAAAGAAAAAGAACTAGATCAGCAATCTTGTTCTCCCCTCTTCCAATTTTTCTTTGACTGCATAATTGAAGCCTGGGAAAAAATTCACAAAAGCAAGAGGCACAGATGTTTACATCACAGGTACCTCAAATAACTTAGAAGTATCCTAACTGTGTATAGCCTGTGCATATATTTCATGCCTCACTCACTGAGAATTAGCATTGAAAGTCATCACAGTGAACACAGGGAACTGGATGAATTTCAATCTACTGCAGAAACCAGCCACTTATGTTGTTTGATGTCATCTGCAGTCACATCACTGCAGATATCTTTTGCAAGACTAGTAAAAGAAACGTTGTCATTTTTGACATGGCTGCCTGTCCCTCTTCACTGCTCGAGTGACAGCATTCATAGCACTCTTCCCATTGCTCAGTGCTTATAACAAACCCAGGTGCAGAGATGAGTCTCCTAGGCTTCTCTTTGAAGAATGTCAGATCAGCTCTGTTTCTTTTAAAACCGCTCCCCTGGACCAGCTGACATTTATGCAAGCCACACAACAGTGAGGAATTGGGATTTCAGGCAACTGATACCACTTTGGGGACACACAAGCTATAATCTAGATGCAAACTACAAAGCAAAAAAATTAACAATACATGCAACTGTATGTCACTAGGGTAGGAAAACACACTGCACCGTTAAGAGAGTTAAGGAAAAAGCAGGTATCAAAGAAGTGAAATAATTCACATTGAGCAGTACTCTTACTGGCCTTTTAACTGACCACAGAACATCAATATTGCATTAATGTGTAGCCCTGTGTAAGCTGTACCAAAGGACAAAATGGGGAATTCGCAATGGCATGAAGGAGAGAAATCAGCCTACCTAATTTTAAGCACTTATCTGAGACACCCAAACAGGAGTCTCAACACCTTGGGCTCTGTCTACAGCAAATGAAGAGTGACAGAAGCACCTCCAGGGGATACTTCTAGCCTCTTGAGGTCTGAATTGCCTTCTAGTGGTGCCTCTTGCTCTTCCTTTTTTTTTTTTTTTTTTTTTCCCTTGAGAAATGAAGAGCAAGAGGTACCACTAGAAGGCAATTCAGACCTCAAGAGGCTAGAAGCATTTCTCAAGAAAGAAATGAGAGCCTTAATTTAGGAACCTCTGACCTTCTCTTCCAAGCCCTTCTCATCCTCCCCTCAAAGCTCCATAATGCTTAAAAAATCTGAGAGTGACACTCAAATACCGGAATGCAGTGTCCTGCCTGGGACAGAGGCTGAGATAACATCTTTCTCAAGGGAGACACACTGCTCATGGCTTGGGCAGTTAAGGTTTCCTTCAAGAGTCTATAACTTCCCCACAGTTATCCAAGCATCGTACACCTGCTAAATTGGACTAGAAATGATTTGGGAAATCTCAGCTCCTGTAATGGGTATGTAGCAATGCTTCTTACAGAGAAAAATAGCAAGATTTAAAGCCTTTCCCTGGAACTACATTTCTTGCACTACCCCTGTAGAGAAGCAAAAGCTTAAGAAAGCACATATGTGTCAGTATATTCCAGATTCTCATACTTTGAAAAGCACTTTTTATCTGAGTGTTCATGACTAACTTTCCAGAAACCAGCCTCTCACTGAAAATTAATATAGTTTTTTGTCCACAAAACAACTTAGATCTTCTACACATCTACAACTTAGATCTTCTGACTAACCTAATGAAATCACTGCATCAAGAAATTCTTAATACATACAGAAGCAGCCATATACAGTCAAAACCAAAACATTTATCTCCAACACCAATGGCAAACAGATTAAATGTTGTCTGTGAAAACCTGCAAAAATACATTTACGTTGAAAATATTACACATATTCTTCAACACATGAGCAAACAAACAGAAATAGGGAGAGGAAAAGAGGAAATAAAAGTAATAAATGAAATTTAATTCAGCCTTTTATTTTATTCTAAATGGAAATCACTGCAGCAATGCCGCACACCATAATCGGTGAATTGTTTTCAAAAAAAAAAGTGAAGTGTTCCTTGCATTTAAAAACTGTTAAGAAAACACAGTTCTCGATCCTTTTTAATGGAGAAGTGTTAAGCATTGTTGGGTTTATTCTAGGGTGCCTTATCCCATGCACAACCAGCTTTGTTAGGCCTCTCTTTAGTGGACTGGAAAAGTTCAAAAGGGTGAAGAAACTAATTTGGTGATAATGCTGTGTCTCTGAGCATGACAGACTCATGATTCAGAAAACCTGTGACAGGAGGAAGATCCCCACCTTATCTTAAGGCTTATCCTCACACCCCATGAGAACTTACAAAAGCAGAGAAGAAACTGAAGCAAGAAAAGGTATATGGGGTTTTATTTTATTTATACTGTTCACAGACACCACTTGTGATAAAATTTTAAAAGGCAACTGATTTTTCTGAACCCAAATAAAGTCTTATTCCCTCCTGCTTTTAGGGAATGACTGGAGCTTCTGAAATTTAAATTCAGTGTGCCCATAACATCCATGACCTGGAAAAGGTGTGTTTGGGCTGCCAGAGAACCTGCAAGGAAAGGGATCAGCACAGGCCCTGAACGCTTAATGTTGCCTGGCTGCAAACATCCATTTGCAGGCAGAACAGCCATGCCTGGGTAGTGTGCCAGGGGCAGAAAAGGATGCTTACATGCACATGGACCTGGTGTGGTGGGAGCCAGACACAACCTGGTGAAAGGCTACCGACAGCAGTTCTGCTGAGGTTCAGAGGCACACATATACTCTCTCTATATATAAATATATATATATATATATTTATGCATATGTATGCAAACTTCTATGCTTGGGCTGAACTTCCTAGCTCCCATCTGCTGTGCGCAGCGTGAAATGTCTCCCTGTGCAGGAGCCAGAACAGCCGTGCATTCTGCAGAAATCCCACTCGCACTCCATTTCGGTATGTTTGCAGAGGCGCAGCTTGTGCTGACCCCACGAGCAGAGGCAAGTTGCATTTACATGCAAGAATCAGAGGCTTAGCCACTGCCTTCTTCATCTTCTCCATCTGACCCTTTGGTTTTCTCCAGCTCAGCTGACATATATACTGCATTATGCTTCCGATGGCAGAGAGTGCATTAAGATTCAGGGAATTCTCTACATCCTACCCTCATTTTTCATTACAGCTATTGATATTATGCATTAAAAGACTAATGACTTGGAGCCTCTAATATCAGGAAATGATGTCTCTAATGATACATCTTTGACCTCAAGACTGAAGCCTGCAGTGTAGTTTCCTCGTCTGTGTGGATGTTTCCTAAAAGCCTGGCTGAATAGCTTGTTGGCTGGTACAGCCACTGCTTGAGTTTTCACCTTCGCTACTTTGTGGTACTTGCTGTTCTTTGCAGAAAAAACATTGACTGCTTAGAAAACAAGCCAAATCAGTACAGGTATTCAAGTCAAAGTATGTGGCTCGTGATGAGAACAGCTTCCTTCAGTATATAAGATGTCCATAAAAAAAGAAGTTTTATCTATGTTTCCTCTGCTCTGCCAGATGTACAGAAATTTGTATCAAATAAGAACAGCTTAAATCCACTCTTTGCATTCAGACAAAAAGAAGGTTGATAAAAGCAGATGATTGATCTAACTGTGCAGCTCTTAGAACACTGTATTATTTCAGGCCATGGTCCTTCATATGAGTGGAAATTATTGTATGATTGGGACCTGAATATACATAGAAACTTAAAATCTCAGAGCTGTCAGTCTTTTCGTGCCTTTATAGCCAGAATATTTTGCTCACTCAGACCTGCTGTACTGTTTTGTTAGTGACTTGATTTCCTGAATTTTCCCAGCCTTCTACGTTGTGGAAAACATTTTGTAAAAAGAGTGCCAACGTGTATGTGCAGCATGCAAATAATAGATCTGTCCTTCAAGGAAGCCATAAGAAAACATATTTAATTAAATGAACACTTCAAAGGCCAGAGAAAAATTAGTTGAACAGAAGAACCTTCATTTTTAACAGTGGTTCAGCCACACACATTTTGCCTTCAGTGGCAAATGTGTCGATGTGTAAAGTTTCATTACCAAACTTGTTTTTATAATCCATTTATTGGCTTGGATTTTTTTCTCTGTAGGCTTATTTACTGTATACAAACATGGTGATGTAAGGCTTGCCTGAGGGAACTGAACTAACATCATTACTCTGTAGTTTACACTTTTTATTAAGGTTTTCTTATTAAAACTGCCACTTTAAAGAGACCAGCTCTGAATCCCTTCATTAATAAAGAGCTGTGTATGTTGAATAGTTGCTCCAACATATGAATCGATCCTGATTCTGCAAAATAATAAACATGTCACAAATGTGCTTAATTTTGCACATGTTGAGTGACTCCGTTCAACTCTCAGTATAATAGGACTCACAAACTGCAATTCAGCAGAGTACTCAGATGTATGCTTTAAGCAACCTTTATTCAGGAAAGCCCTTCAGCAGGTGGATTTTCAGTAATATACTCAGGCATATACTTAATTTTAAGCACACACTTAAGTGGTTTATTGAGTTGTGACCACCATTTCTTGAATGAAGCATATCAAAAAGCCTATGTAGTATAAAAATACTACTGGTACTTTATAAAAAAAGGTAGTCGGATACGTATTTCCAAATACATACAGTACAAATTTAGATCAGTAAGGTAAAACAATATTTTGCAAGATATTCAAAATTGGTAATAGGTTAGAATCAGCATGCTTGATGGTAGATTCCCTTTTCTCAATTAAGATCTTACAGGAACATATTGCATACATGACTGGAAGACAGATAATTGAGGAATAAATCTCTGATTAAATATCAATAATAGAATTATTTCTGTTAGTAGTATTTTTTTCAGTTATTTTTTTAAAAATACCGTGTTTCTCTCAGTGTTCCTTTTCTCCCATTCACAAAATTTGTCAACTGGAATTAAAACAACCTTGTTTAGTTACCAAGAACACTTTGTTTCTCCTTGAAATCTTATGCTATAGTAAAATGCAGTAGCTATTACGTCCTCCAGGTACTCCCATGCCACCTAGAAGGAGACAATATTAGACTACTGCATACACAGCTGCATATAATGTTTATAGTTCTCTTTTCAACAGTTCCTGTTTCTGCTGACCATGGTCCAGAAGCCCCAGTAACTGCTTCAGGAAATTTCCCATTCATTGTGTAGTCATATGTATAAAAAAGTACATGGCAGAACAAGAAGGTTTCTATAAGCAGTGTCAAAAGATATCAATTCCGCCTGGAAAAAGCTCTGCTGAGTGACAAATAGAAACCAAAAATGAAAGGAAAATAAATTTGAAGCAATAGGATTAAAAAAACTGCTGTGCACTGCTTTTAAAATTATATACCTGGGCAACCTGTGACAAGAAAATACACCATGGTTTACTATGAACATTTGATAATAATTTCAGGTGAACTGCACTGTTTACTTGATGGCTTTACCACAAGAGTTTAGAGGTCGTCCCAAACCCATGCCAAGAAACCTTTTTACTACAGCATCATGCATTCTTTATTAGTACTGCAGACAGTGCTGAGAGTCTCAGCCAAAAAGATATGAGCAGAGCTTAGGGAATTATGAGGAGAAAAAAAAAAAAAAAAAGACACAATATTGATTAAAAGGCCAAAAGACTAACAAGTGAAGAAAGATGTAAATATTCAAATTTGTGACATTCAGATGACAAGAGGGTGAAGGATTTAAAAAAAGAATAAGAACAAAGAGAAATTCCTAACATTACAAGCTAGCAACATGATTACAATGAGATAAAATGGGAGAAAAGCTAACTGCAGTTAGCTATTTCTTGCTGCTAAGACCTATTAATATTTTTTTCCTATAGAAGTGGCAGAAGCTCTACCACCAATTTAAAACTAACTGGGAAAGAATGGAGAACACACAGCCGAAGAGCATCAGTCCCCACAGTGGTGTGCTGGATGATGAAAGAGGTGTTCACTCTACATCCAGTTCTACAGCTTTAATGAATCTTCATTTTCTGAGTCTTCCCCCTTAAAAATGACAGTATGCAAGTTCTATAAAACATTATGGGCTCTCTTGACTGCTCTAAACTATGCTGATGTGCAGGCAGATGTTTTTCACCTGTTCCAGATTTTTTTTTCTACATTTTTTTCTCCTTCTGCAGCCCTGCTTTTCTTTGCAGGGTGGTGAATGGGAGCCAGGAGTACACTTGTGAGAGAGCAGCTGTTTTGAACTGGAGCAGGCACACCTCTGCCAGGGTAATACAAAGAGCAGTTAGAGAACCACTGACAGTTCAAAGTGTCTTGCTTTCATTATGCTGCACCTGCCATCAACCCTGTTACATCTGTTTAATTCCCTTCAGAGAAATGTTGTTTTTATGAGGAAAAATGAATAACTCCCTCTTCCTAGATGAAACCTGTAGATGTATGAAGTTAAGACAATTATTAATATTAAACTAACATCTACCATTTAATAGTAGCTTCTCCTGAGACTAAAGCACTGACATGAGTTACTATTGTTGCAGAAGGAGAGACTTGCAGTATACTATAAAAGTAATGCTCTGCTTGCGTGTGCAGAGCCACATGTGACAAACTGTGGCAGCTTTCATAGGTTTAACGAGTCTCTTTGGAGTTCCTCTCTCTCTGGTTAGTCATAGGCAAAGCAAGGAAAAAGCTGCGTTCGAATTCATACCTCATGTGAGAAGATGCACACCAAACAGCAGGAAGCATAATGAGCAGAGATGGGTTTTCCTGTGATCTCTTTTCATTCCTTCGTGCACAACTATAGAGAAGGATAGGAAACAAAATGCAGGCTGAGATTTTTGGTTATACCTAAACTCAAGAGCACCGGGCATGATATGCAGTTGTGGGCTTCAAAGTCTGCTTTTTATCCGTGCTCGCTGCTATGTTAGGAACAACTGTTCCCAATATGGTTTTACAGTATCAGAAAGTAAAATGAGAAGTTTAGTGTATCCCCAAGATGGAAAACCATGACACATTTTCTTCTATGAATTCATCCCCTGTCTATACTGCACTGACAGCAAGACGATGTGTTAGTATCTTCACTTTCAGCTATACAGCAGCCAGCTCAGCGCTTCCCTGGGGTCAACCTCTTTGTGTGCCTGGATAGAAATGTTGCGTTTAAAGTTCAGTGGGCTATGAGGTGGCTGTTTGGCTTGTGAATATATACCACTAAATAGTAGGGCAGTCTGGCATTACATTACAATGCTCATATTGACGTGTACTGATGGATGTCTTTACCTATGAGAAATACAAGTCCTCATGGTGCCCTAACATCACACATCAGCTTGTGGGACCTTCTTACAACTGTTTTATGGTTTCATCTAAAGCTTGTTAGAGTAATAATCAAAATAGGTTTCAAAACCTTTTTCATGCTCTTGCTTTTTGGTTTTGTATTACCAAAATAGAGAGTGTTAGATTGCGTTTGGAAAAGTTAATTGCTCGCCTATGCTTTCTATATGAGGTTATGTAAAGTTGATCAGCTTTACAGGTCACTTATCAATCTAATCAATGAAAAACTTTATAGTCTGATCAATTTCTCCAGTGATTTCCCAAAGCGATGACCAAAAATAAAAGTTAAAAGTTTCAAATTTAGGTGCCTGAAGTCATACACCTAATGGAATGAGTTTTTCACAAATATTAAAGTATTCGGGAAATATTTGGGAAATATTCAGGCACTGGAACAGGCTCCCCAGGGAAGTAGTCATGGCACTGAGCCTGCCAGAGTTTAAGAAACATTTGGACAATGCTCTCAGACACGTGGTCTGATTTTTTGGGTTGGACAGGAGTTGGACTCGATGATCCTTGTGGGTCCCTTCCATCTCAGGATATTCTGTGATTCTATGATTATTTGTAGCTATCACTACATGCGTAGCTTTTCCAACACAGATTTGATTTATTTTTAATTGTCTTGCATGATAGGTTGTCATACATCGTTAGAAGTGCGTGCCCATTATCATTATCATTATCATGTTAAGAATGTTACCAAAACCAAGTAACTATTATTGTTAGCTATCAGCATCTTTGGTTCAAGAGTTATTTGGCAAAAGTAAGTTGGCTTAAATTACCTATTTGCTACTCTTCAATTTTATCCACTCTTCTTTGTCTTGTATCAGTGCTCTTCTCATTCTCATCCTCTCTTCTTTCTTTTCATGAATATTTGAATAGCTGTTTTCTCTAATGCTCTCTTGTTTTTCTAGTCACATGTGCAATGATATTAAATCCTGTCCTCAGCTGTGTCAGTAAGATCTCCTGGATTGTATTTATTAAAATAGGTAGAATAAAATAATTATAAATAATACCAAAATGTTGAGCTCCCATCAAAATCTTTTCTCCTCTGCAGTAAAGTAAGTCCCAAACAATCCATGAGACTACATAGTCATAGCAGCCTGCTTATAGGAAACCTATAAAATATCTGTTAGCTCTGAATTTAGAGAGATTTAACACCATGGGCTTCTGTATCCATAAAACTCTGAATGGTTTGGGAACTACTTGGATGATATTCATCTCCTCCATGGAGTTGGTTAAAATCCTCTTTGCTAAAACTGGAACATGAGCAGCTCCATGGCCATCTTCCATAAGGTGGGAGATCTCCCACAGCACCACAAAATGTCTGTCAATAGGATAATGCAAGGAGAGCTTGATGGGCAATCTGGGGTTTTCTTCAGAGTTTTCGAATGGGGTTTTTAAAAGAAGCATCTCATTTGTTTTACCCAAGTTTTTGTTAATGAGCCGTTGTTTTTAGATATAATTAGCACATTCCTTAAAAATGTTGTAAGTAATGCCACTAGGAGTGTAATTTTTATGTCTGGTTCTATAATGAAATATGCTTTAAGTAACAGTTCTGTATGTGAGGCTTTCTGTGTACTAATCATCATGCCACTTCAGAACACATTGACTATAGGCCAGTCTCCACTGAAATGGATAAAAGAGGAAAGTTCTCAATTATTTCTAAGCTCCTGCATGACTAAGAAAATAAATTTGTTACCAGATAGAAGAGACTGACCAAATTATGTCTTCTTCCTCTTCACCCAGAAAGAAGAACAGCAAAACGATCAACTCATATGAGAAATAGTGTACGGAAGGATTGCTCATTAAACCCCAGTCACTGGGAAAGTTTGACTAGAGCTTGCAAAGAGATAAGAACTTACCTTACAAAAAGCTATCAAAAAACAGACTTTATAAATCACATTATCGTTTTTTAACTATGTGGCTAATTGTTTATTTCCTAAAATTGCAGGTAGTCTATGAATCATCATTTATATTTTGATACTCAGTGTGTGTCTTTAGCAAGTTATTGCCCCAGCTACCTTCAGTTTTCCAATTGTTCTGAGGTATGTGTAGAATAGCTCCTTCAGAAAATCTTGCTGTACAGTGCCTCTACTTATTCAATATAAAGTAAATACAACTTCAGTGGACTGAAATGTTGGAATTCAGTAGAAAGTGGAAATGGAAATACTACCATACTACCTCTTACTGGTGTATGTTTCTTGGTAGTAAAGGCTAACTTTAACTGTCTTTTCACTCCAGGGTGAAAAATCAAATTATTGTAAGAGTATGTAAAGAGCTGTGATGAATAAAAGGTGATAACTATCTGATTAGATGTGTCACCATGGCATAGGAACCTGCAAAGGAAAATGACTTCTAAACTATCAAGTAAAATAAAGCATCACCAGGATCTTTGAAAATAAAGCATTCCTGAATTAGTCACTGTTGCAATCAAATAAGCACCTACTCATTAAATCAAAGCAAATTCCTAAATGATAAATGATTCTGGGAGAAACTTGAAGAGGAAATAAAGATGACTGTTTTCTTTCACTTTTCAGTCCAAATTTCCAGCTCTGTAATTAAGGCTTATTCTAGTCTAGCCTACTTAGACAAAAAGCTGCAACTTTTAAAAATAAAGATCAAAGCTTGGTGGTAGAATTACTAAAGAAACTGCAGTTGTCACATTTAGAAAGGTGAGCCAAAGGGCATGTATCTGAGGTGGTAAGCTTTCTCCTCCGAGTAGCAAGGCTGCAGGGAAAAATGTACAAGGGGTTACAATAGCAGCCTTACTTGATTTTAGAAGAGGGGGCAATAAAATTTCATGTTAGAGGCAGTTCATCCATATTTTCACAAGGCAATACTTTGGCTAGACTGTAGTGCACTTTCTGATCCAACAATGAATACTCAAATAGAAAATATGCTACTGTAATAAGCCCCCACAGTAAAAAAATTAATATTAATGTAACAAAAAATTGTTCTTCCTTTTGAACCCAAGGAGGACTGCAAAGACAGTGATTATTAAAGAATTCAGCTGGTTTCAAAATTGACCTTAACCTGGAAAAAGCTAGACAGAAGCAAAGGGAAGACAGATTAAAAATTCAATGCAGCATTTCACGGCCTTGGTAACCTGGGACTGGGGTACTCAAGAGCTACTGACAGCTTGCATTTCAAAGCTGATTTGTAAAGTTGCCAACAGGTCAGTAATCAGTAACTTTACAGAGCATGCAGCTGACACAGAAAGCCAAAAAGGAACAACAAAAGACATAATTGGATCTTAGGACCCAATAGATGCCATGAATGCATTCATTTTTGGCACTATGTATGCTGCATGTTGCGACAAGATATGGTTATAATGAAAGTGATTTGCATATTTTTCATGAAGTTTGGATGCACTGAATTATAAAAATAACCCCTATAACATGAAGCTATTTCACTGGCACTTGGAAATCTCATTTGAAATATTGACAGGATCACAGAAGAAGTTAGCGATGAAAACAAGAAGCAGAAAAAAAATAATCTGTTAGGTCATCATAGGCATCTGCCTTCAAATGTAGAATTATTTCTTTCAGTTTATTTAGAAGTCTTTTGTTGAGATTTAAATGGCTCCAGCAAGTAAAGCTTGCAACAGATCCAGAGGAAAACTTTTTTCGCTGTATAATGACATTTACATTTGCCAAAGGAAAGAAACAATAAAGAAAATCACCAAAGTTACTACAGACAACTAAAAACTTCATAATAGTTAAATCTTTAGACCCCAACAGGAAAGTTCTTACCCATCTGTGGCTGATTTCAGAGAGTTACAAGGTCTGAAAAGGACGAAGCATATCATATAAGGGCCTACTCTTTCCCTTGTCCTTTCTCTCTGCACTTGTTAGCCCTGAGTGTTGTATGTGACAGTTCATATGCAGAGGTTTCTGAGTTGATGACCACATAAAAAAAACAAGTCCCATATTATAAGGCATAGAGGTCTGCCCTCTCCTAAATTTATTTAACTGGAATTTTGGTTTAACATGTGAACTGCCAGCTCTACCATCTTCTTGCTACTCACATCAGATACCAACTTTTGGACCTGGGAGAGGACCCTGCTGGAAAACCCTTCCCCTGCTGCCAGTCCTCTGTCAAGTGGCAAGTATGCAATTAGCAGCTGGGGATTGCATAAGGCTTGAGAAAAACTGTCTTAACACTTCATTCTCCCTCTAAGGATAGATGAGGGGTCTGGAGAACATGTCTTACAAAGAGCGGCTGAGGGAGCTGGGTTTGTTCAGTCTGGAAAAGAGGAGGCTCAGCAGCGACCTTATCTCACTTTACAGTTGCCTTAACAGAGGCTGTAGCGAGGTAGGGGTTGGTTTATTCTCCCACGTGCCTGGTGACAGGACGAGGGGGAATGGGCTAAAGTTGCGCCAGGGAAGGTTTAGGTTGGATATTAGGAAGAACTTCTTCACTGAAAGGGTTGTTAGGCATTGGAATAAGCTGCCCAGGGAAGTGGTTGTCACCATCCCTGGATGTCTTTGAAAGACGTTTAGATGTAGAGCTTAGTGATATGGTTTAGTAGAGGACATGTTAGTGTTAGGTCAGAGGTTAGACTCGGTGGTCTTGGAGGTCTCTTCCAACCTAGATGATTCTGTGATTCTGTGATTCTGTGACTAGAGGTTCTCTGGCTGTGTCTCTGGTTCCTGCTGAAGTGATCAAACTCATGAGTGAGCAGCCAACATGGCTGTTGGTCTGCCAGTGTACTTGCCTTTGGCAACCCTTAGCCTCAACATAGCTGGGGTCTACAAACTCTGAGGGGAATTAGACTCTGTTGAAATACAACTTGTATTGCCATTGCCAAGGCCAGCCTTTCAGTTCTGCCAGCAGCAAGTCAGTCCCACCACCATGAAGAAGACCCTCATCCTCGTTCCTTATGGATGCCTCCAACCAGCCTAGCAACAGGAGTCATTCTTTGAGAAGTCAGAACATGGAGAAGCATTTACAGCACAGCAGATACCCTTCTGTGCCTCAGACTGAGAAAAAAAATGTAGTTTCTGATACATTTATAACCTTCAGAGTTTCTTGTTGTGATAGCTTAGCACTCTTTGCAAATCTTTTTGTTCTTCTCCATGGAAATAATTGTTACTCCTGTACTTGGTATTTCTAACATTCAGTTTGTGAATATCTACCTATCTATCTGTTTATCATATGTTTCCATGAGGTTGTTATAGCTGTATTCACTTCAAAGAAAAAAAAAAAAAGAAAAAAAAAAAAAACCTTTATCATTAGTTTGTTCTTTTCAATGCACTAGTGATAGATATGTGCCAGTTTGATGATTAAATAAATTATTTTTAGAGTTCTTTTTAAATTCTTATTTCCTATAGGTTCCCTGCAGGAATTCAACTATGAATATACAGAATTTGAACATGTAATCAATCTAAGGATTCATGGATCCTCATTTATTAGAGAAGCAAGCTTCTTAACTGGGGCTTCAGAGCATGTAATAGTCAGCTTTATTTTTTTTGCTCTTGAGAGAGTTTTTCCTCAGATTTATAGGGAAAAAAAATCTGGTTTGTTGTTATTGGGTAGAAACTGTTACTTCTGTCTTTTGAACAAGAAAGATTTAAACAGCAAAAGGCAATGCTATAAACACAGTGGAAGACCTGCTGTTGATCTATGTCTATTGCCATCCTACCCCTATAAAACTATGGCATTTTACCATAGTATTAGCCATGAGTTTTTCTAGATGTGTGCCTTGGATGCACCTTCTGCTTGTTTGCTCTGCCAGATATCCTGCAGCAGAAACAAGAGACTCATATATATATAAAAAGCAGAATTGCATAATTCAGAGATCTGCTATGGTGACATGGGCACAGCTTTTGTCTACATTTTTCTAAGGTATTAGTTCAGGGGAAGGGAAGGGAAGGGAAGGGAAGGGAAGGGAAGGGAAGGGAAGGGAAGGGAAGGGAAGGGAAGGGAAGGGAAGGGAAGGGAAGGGAAGGGAAGGGAAGGGAAGGGAAGGGAAGGGAAGGGAAGGGAAGGGAAGGGAAGGGAAGGGAAGGGAAGGGAAGGGAAGGGAAGGGAAGGGAAGGGAAGGGAAGGGAAGGGAAGGGAAGGGAAGGGAAGGGAAGGGAAGGGAAGGGAAGGGAAGGGAAGGGAAGGGAAGGGAAGGGAAGGGAAGGGAAGGGAAGGGAAGGGAAGGGAAGGGAAGGGAAGGGAAGGGAAGGGAAGGGAAGGGAAGGGAAGGGAAGGGAAGGGAAGGGAAGGGAAGGGAAGGGAAGGGAAGGGAAGGGAAGGGAAGGGAAGGGAAGGGAAGGGAAGGGAAGGGAAGGGAAGGGAAGGGAAGGGAAGGGAAGGGAAGGGAAGGGAAGGGAAGGGAAGGGAAGGGAAGGGAAGGGAAGGGAAGGGAAGGGAAAGACATGATGAGGAATCTGCATAATCTTCTATACTTGTTGTAAATTGAGTAGTTATAACAACATTAAGTGTCATTAAATGAATATAAGTAATACAGTTCTGTCATTACAATGGGAAACTCTTCTGTACTCACCAATTCATTCTGGATGCAAATTTATTCATACCAAGCTATTGTGAAGGAAGAATGTGATTTATTTTTGAATATGCAAGTGCCAAACTTTAGATATGGTCAGAGGATATCACTATAATTAATGAAGGAAAATAAAATAAACCAAATTGAATTTTTTATTGGTCAAATCTTCCTGGCAGTAGCAATCTTGTACTACAACAAGCCACAAGCACAGGCCTAAGTATTGAGAATATCACAGTTTCTGGAGTAGCTGGTTAATGAAACTCATGCAAAGAGTGAGCTGAAGGTACTTAAATCCATTCAAAACTGGTTTGAATTGAACAGGTCATAGAACTATTTGGGATCTGGGGCAAATAATTTCTCACCCTAGACATATTCTTCCAGGTCAGAGGGCAATTTGTTGACACAAAAAGAATAGGAGGTCTGGTAAAACTTGCTGCCTACCCTACTATTACATCTGATGTTTAATTTGCAGTGACTTTTTAGCCCTTTCTACCAGCATTTGGAGGGAAGGCGTGCTGTGATGTGCATGCATGCATGGCTAACTTAGCTACCTAGGGGATGTGCATATCTTGTCAGGTGCTCAGTGAAAGAGGCAGAACTCCTCAAGAGGCATTCTTTGCTTGCAGTGCACTACTCGTTCCTTTAGTTTAAGAAGCTGATGGCCTGTCTCCCCCATTTTTAAATATGTTATCAACCAATTAATTCATGAAATTGTTCACACGTGCAAAAAAGATTATGTAAAACTGTGGGGAAAAGTCCAAGCATGCAGCCCCCCTTTCTTTCAAATACTAATTGATGTTGCTAAGAGACAATAGTCTAGTTATCTATTGCATCATTTCCAAATCCAGACACTTAAATAAATTAATAGTTGAGAATATTAAAAATCTTATACTTCCGCATAATAAAATTTGAACATACAATTCTTATCAAATGAAAACAAACTCACTACAATTCCTCCTTAACTCTCACCTTAAATCAATATCATCAGCCTGATTGTTCAGGAGTACTTAGTTTTTGCAGCTCCACAATATTTCAAAAGGAAACATTAGTGCCCCAGAAAAAAAGAAAAAAGAGAGGAAAAAAAAAGAAAAGCTTTGTTTTCCACAAACAGTCTAAATGAATGCAGTTCTTTGAAAGAGAATGTGAGAATGATTTATGTGCACATTAACGTCGTATACTGATCAACCACCTGGTCATATATAGTTTTACTGTTATTTGATATCATGGTTATTCATTTAATTCTAAGTATATGATTCCAAAGAAATAACACTTATCAAATAGCACATGGCAAATTGACTATCTGATATTTCTGACTTAAAAGTATACCTTCAAAGAAAAGATTTTATAGAGACTCTTCTCATCTAATTTTTAAGCCATCTGAAATTTGGTTGCTTAACCTAAACTAGTCTCTTAAGTTCCCATACAAACAATGTAGAAAGACTGTGATAGAGAGCAATTCATCTAGCCTGTATCAGACACTTATCTTAAAAAGGGATGAATTGCCTTTTGGAGAAACCTCCTTTTGCTGTAAGGGGAACCTGGACAAATAGCTTAAATGAAACTCCTAACTTTAAATGGCTAAAATGTAGTGATGATGAATTCTACTCTAAATCAATATAAAACAAATAATACATAAAAGCCACAATGCACAGGTCAGAGTTAAGGCAGTTGTGATGAAATATGTATTTCCTTGTTCTTGCTAAGAAGAACCTAGGGGTTTTGTGTGCCAGTGAACTTTAAGATTTACTAGGACCCTAAACTATTCATTTCCTTGCTTTTGAGTCTGCTGGTTCTAAGTGATACAATAAGTAACTATACTGTTTATCACTGCAGTCTTCCATGTAGTTTTTCAGAAAAGCGTCAAGTGTTTGTTATATGCATTTGGGCAGTTAGAAGTCCTGAAACAAGAATAACAGCATCTCTTGGATTACCTGCCAGTTAAGCTACATATGGTTTCATCTTTCCAGGCACAGTGGTTATTTTGTTATCCACATTCCCTTTCAAATTAGTAATTCTCAAAATAGTCTTTATTCTTCTATTTTAAATAGACTGGAAAGTCTCTTTACTCTCAGCTTCATATTTTTGTGTGTGTTTAAATTAAAAAAAAAAAAAGTACCTGTACCTTTACAGGTACCTTTACCTTTCCTGTACCATTAGCTTGGCACTGCACAGTTCTCTGTCTCACATGTTAAGATTGTTTTCCTCATCCTGGTTGTCACCTCCCTGAGACTGTTCCCACAGAATTGTCTTTATGGACCTCAACAGCCCTGCTGGTCTCTTCCATCTCCCCGGTTCTACAGCAAACAATGGAGAAAGTATTTGGCTTTTCAAATACAAAGGAACAAAAGAAGCAAAAACTTGCAATAGTAAGTTATTAATTTCTGCTTCCAGAAGAAATCATGCAGAATAGATACTTAAAAATGCCAGCCATTTTACTGGTTCCCAAAAACTTAAATCATAACATCTGCAAATCTTGGATTGCTTGAATCAACTTCCTTTTCATACTTAATATTTTATCAGCATTTCTATTAACATATTAACTGTTCAGAGGTTAAAAAACTAATCTGAAGTTTTAATATGTCTAAATGAAATTGCTTTAATTTCTTTTAAAAAGAAGGTTTGAATAGGGCAGAGAGATTAAAATCATTATCACCAGCTTTAGCATCCCCTATGTAATAGTTTACTCTATACGGGTACTATTGTTCTTAAAGGTTTTACTCAGTCCACTCTAAATATAACTTCTTGATAGCAGCTAATGTTTATCCAGAAAATACATCTCTGTGTGCTTCTCAAATAGACTAAATATACATAGACTATAGGTAAATATAAATAGACCATACCTAATAGACTAGCATGACTTTGACTACAGTCTTCTGAATTTGGGATTGTGGTAAATTGAAATGAGATTTGTGGTAAATTGAAATTCTGATCATCCAAAAATTTAACAAAAGCTGCTCGTAGAAGAACTTAAATAACCAAGAGCATATTAGTGTTAGGTCAGAAGTTGGACTAGGTGACCTTGGAGGTCTCTTCCAACCTAGATGATTCTGTGATTCTGTGATTCTGTGATCCAGAGAAGACTCACAACAGCAAGGTTAATACTGCTCAGTGTAGCAATTGAAAGGCGATGTTATTAATAAAAGCAAAGAGTAATAGAAAACAGTGAAAACAAGTAGTTTTCTAAAACTGCGATGCTATCCTACATATCCCAAATGCTATTGACAGAAAGCTTGGTTAAGTCCTACTAAAATCACATTCATTGAATACAGAATACATGTTTTTGATTACCCACTCCTGTTCCCTCTTTAAAGAGGATCAGAGACAATTCCTACCCCCATATATAAATTATTTTTTCCTGCTGCAATGTAAAGATGATGGAGCAGATATGCAGGTTGCAGGCACTTTACAGGCTAAGACAGGCTGGGCAGTAGCTCATACATAACTGAATGCCTTCAAAGCAAGACTGTTGGGCATGCACATGAAGGAGTGCAATTATTCCTATGTTGTCTCCATGACATTACACAGAAAGAAAAAGAATTTTGTGTTTAGATTCATACCATAAATATAATCAAATGTTTATGGAAATACTTATCAAACTGTTAATAACTCATAGAAGAGTTAGTGCATATAAAAAGAATAAGAATTGATGTGCTTTTTAAATTTGAAACTTAAAGAAATTTTCATTAACTATATTTAATGACAAAATATTTAATTTTTTCTTAACACTAACATTTTTTTTCAAAACATATGATTTTTGCACTGTATATCTTTCCTTTTTAAAATTATAAGCAACTATTACAACAAAAATCTTGGACTGAAAAGGTAAAACTCCTTTCTGCTGGAGACTCCCCTGATTAATTTGTCCCAGTATCTAATTCATCACATTGATTAAAAAAATCCTGTTTAGATCATCACTGGAAAAATTTCCATTCTTTATCTTTATAGAATTTTAAATCCCAGTATCTCAGAGTACTCAGAAACCTTAATGAATCATCATGGTTTGGGTACTAAACAGGTAGTAGTAACCCTAATTTAGAAAAAAAAATAATGAAAAAAAAAAAAAAGAAAGAAATAGGCAAACTGTGAGACATAAAGACAGGTTTTAGTTAAATATCAGTTACTCCACCCAATACAGGAGTAAGTAGATGAAATTCTCTGACCTGTTTTATGCAGAAAGTTCAGACATGACGATCTAATGGTCCTTGATGGCTTAAAAATCTATGAAAATGCCAAATGCCTTCTACAAGTCCAGACTGAGAGCCACCGAATTGTACACATCAATAGGAAGCAATTATACTATTACTACATTCTACTCTATCAGCATAAATAACAAAAAAAATACAACAGAAAATGATTTATTAGGAAAGAGTTCTTGAGCTACTTTTTGATTATGATACACTACTTTCATAAAAAGCTAGATTAATGGTGAATTATTAATATTAAAATTTAGTTTAATCCACTCCATGGCGGATTAAAACCATTTCAACTTTACTCAAAGTACATAAATCCAACATAAGAAGTGGAGAAGTAAATACCTGGACGTATAATCCCACAGTTTTATTTGCACTTGTAAGTGAAAAGAAAGCTCTGCGGTACTCTCTCAGAGGAAAAGACCTTAAACAAATTTATAGGCAAGCACGGTGTCTAACATCCTGGATAGTCAGCTGTCAGATCTCTAGCAAGATCCTTATGAAAAAATATAAGCATTGCACTAAAAAATGAAATACTTAAGAATATATAGATTCAAATTTGTACTTTTGATCTTTCCTCACAAGAGTCTGGTGTTGTTTACTAAATGTACACTATATTTTAAAATTAAATTCTAACAAAGAACACACCTCATCTATTCTGAAGAGCTATATTGGGTCAAAGTATTGAAGAAGAAAACCAACAGACTCTTAAGAATTCACTTGAAAATTCATTTTACATTGTATATACCTTAAGGAAATTTCTTAGACAAATCTTTACAAATATTTATCCTCAATTTGAAACTTTCATCAAAGAGAACAACACCAGAAGATATCATTATGTAATCCTCTTGATTTATGAGTTATGTCTGCTTTCAGAATGAGTTTTCTAAATGCCAGTATAACCTCTTATTTTGCCTGTAACATATAGCTATGCAGTCACAATTCTGTGTTTACTGTTGTGCACTACCTGCTGTCCTGTTCTGGTGTGCACTTGCTCAAAAGTTTGGGTAACACAAATATTATATGGCCATTGGATAACTCGTTCTTGAATAATAATGCCCGAAACACCTCGTAAACAGCCTGCTCAAGCCCAGCTGCATCTGAAACCTCTGAAACTGACACAGTACAATCGCTTGCAGAGGGCACAGATGTCATACTGGTGTTGAAAAGGAGCTGCTGCAAAGAGACCATAGCCTCTATTTGTGTGTTAAGTGATGGATTGCTATTCAAAACTGTCAAAACCACACTGAGCCTGAGATTCCCAACCTGCTCTGAGAGAATATGCTCTACCGTCCTCCTTCCCCACACATTAAAAGTAGATAAACTTTAGAAATAAAATATAGCTTCAGAAGTCATAGAAGGTAAGGTATTTTATTAGGTCCAGTGGTTAGCTTTAGGTCATGATTAGTTTTCTACAGTGTTCAGCAAGAAATATCACAATGAAGTTGTGATTATATCTATTTCTTTTACAGATGGGTGTCACAGAAATGACAGGAATTGTTCCAAAATATAGAAATGCTTTCCACCAAAAGGTAAAAAATTTTGAATAAAGAAAGTATTTAGGATCTATGTTCAGTAAGTTCTGTTAACATTTTTAAGAGTTTCAGTAGAGCATAGTTCCACTAAAGCCAGAGCAAAAGCCCCATTCGCAGTCTTCACTGCTCCTACACCTTTGCAGCTCCTCTCCAGAACCTCTGGCAAACAGCCTCACCAGCTTTCAGGTTTTTATTCAAATCATCTAATTAATCTGTTGTTTTAGAGATTATTTTAGGATATTAAAACTATTAATTTATTATTATTATTATTATTATTATTGACAAGATTGTGAAATTTGATCATTAACTAAAATGCCTTTCATCTCCCATTAACAACACTGGGACCAAGACAAGCCTTATCTCAAAAGGTTGGTTGCCAGATCCATTTAAAGTTTCTGGGTGAAAGTGGGGGTAAACCAGTGAAGATGGATGCCAGTCCTTGTTATTTGCAATTGGGCAGAAGACAGGATGCCATCAGGGAAGCTAATGGTCCGTTAGCTGCTATGTGAGGGCCAGGCAGGGGACAGGAGAATATGGACATGCCAGAGACTGTGGGAGCAACGGGGAGGGAAAATACACATGGAAACAGGACAGCAAATTGAGTGAGACTAATGTAGTGACTAGGAGGGATGCAGAAGAGGGGCAGACAAGCGTGAAGATGAGGACACGGAGTCAGAGTGCAGGGAATGTATTGTAACAGGATGGAGGAAAATGCCAAGTAGGAAACTGTGAGAAGAGGAGGAAGCATGGAGGTCAAACAAATGCTGCAGCGTTGTGAAAACATGCAAAGAAAATTTGATCAGGTAGCTCCTCCTGCAGCAGGGAGTCTGAGTCTCAAGGGATTCTGGTAGATGGAGTCTCTGGATCAGTTAGAGGAGAGGTTGCATTTCTGCACAGGTTTTCAAGGGTAAACATAAAGCCTGCAAAAAATGCTGCAGAAAGGGAAAGGAAGATAGAAGAAAGAAGGAATGGGAGTTTCTCATTAATGCTCAAAAGGAGAAAAAAGGGACAAAAGGAAATTTGATTTAGAAATAAAATAAGAAATCCTTAGTGATTTTAAGCAGGCACAAACACAGGACTCAAGCTCATTGTTTTTAGAAGCCTGGGTAGGGCAAAATTACATCATTGTTAAAGTTACTGACCCTTTCAGAATCTTATTTTTACACATAAGCCATTGCTCTAACTGGAATTACCAGGCTTTGTTTAAGCGCTATATAAATTGGTATATAAACCAACACAGACCAACTAAGTAACTGCCATTGTTGCCTTTCTAGGAGCTTGCTAAAGATGTATCCACTTACACAAGATAGTTGTAAATTAAATTAAGCCAGATAGATTTCTAAGGTTAGACAGTCTTCTTCATTCTGTTACAAGAGAAAAATCACTTCTAGGGTCCTTCTCTGAGGTTTCGGAGATCCAATGGTGTCAGAGTGTGCTTATGTTTTACAGTCCAGTGGCTGCCAAGATTTATCTTTTAAAGGTTTGCCAGTGTCATAGTGTACTGCTATTTTACAGTCCAGCAACTTCCAAGGTTTATCTTTTTGCAGAAACCCATGTAAAAGTTACAGCATCTTGGACAGTTTTGATAGGACACATCCATAATCACTGAAAGACTGAAAAGTATTTGAAGTTGGACACACTAATAATCCTCACTGCTTTCACAGCAGTTGTCACCTTTTATTTTGTAAATTTTTTCTGTCAGAGTCCCACAGAAAGGGAGACAAAAGTTCTGGGATGGTGGAGAGTAGTGAAGAGGGTTGTGGACAGACAGTTTGGAAATGGCTTTAATTTTCTGTTACTTTTTTGATTGTGGTCCACAAGTTAAAAAGAAAAAAAAGAAAAATCTGAAGAGGTCCTTTCTAACTAGTGACACCTTTACTCCCTATGCTAGGGAGTAAAACTTTTAAACACCTTGTACTCTTGCTCCATGGCATCATGAGTTAAGTAGAAATCCCACTGAAGGCCACTGCATCTTTCTCTACAGATGAGAGGAGAGAATAAATATGAAGAGCTGGGAAAGTTCTGATTCCAGTTTTTCTCTTCTTAGGCAGACCTATGCCGCCACAAAAAGGCAAATACCCTGGACTAAAGTCAAGTTGGGTGTAGTGTCTGTTATGCTTTAAGAAATTGAAAAGAAATGCTGAGTTAAAGTCAGATACCCATTCTCTTGTTAGAGTATCAAAAATATTTCCCACTCCTTTGAACTGAATTGTTACTTTCTAACAAAGCCAAAAATAAAGCACATAATCATTCTAAGCAAGCTGAGTGGTGTCCCTCAGGGGTCTGTCTTGGGACTGGTGCTTTTCAATATCTTCATCAATGACATAGACAATGGGATCAAGTGAACCCTCAGCAAGTTTGCAGATGGCACCAAGCTGGGTGGTGCGGTTGATACAACAGAAGAAAGAGATGCCATTGAGAGGGACCTGAGCATGCTGGAGAAATGGGCACTCGTGAACCTAATGAGGTTCAGCAAGTCTAAGTGCAAGGTGCTGCACCTGGGTTGGTGTGGTGGTTTTACTCAGGTGGGCAGCCAAGTTCCACCATAGCTGCTTTCTCACTCTCTCACCTCAAAGGGGAAGGGGGAGAAAATATGACACAAAGATCTCAAGATTTGAGATAAGGATCATTTTTAAAGGGAAAAGGAAGAGGAAAAAAAAATGCAAAGCCCGCGCAGAAGCACAGAGAGAGAAAAGCAATTACTCTCTACTTCCCATCAATAAGTGATGTTCGGCCACATCCCGGGAAGCAGGGCCTTAGTATACATAGCGGTTGTTTGGGAGAACAGACACCTCCACAACGAGAGCCCCCCCCTCCTTCCCCTTTCCCACCTTTTATTGCTGATTGTGACATGATATGGCATGGAATATTCCTTTGCTCAGTTTAGGTCAGCTGCCCTGCTGATGTCCCCTCCCCACCTCTTGCTCACCCCCAGCCTGCTGGCTCTTGGGGGCTTGGGGGGAGTCCTGATGCAGTGCCAGTACTGTGCAGCAATAGAGACAACACTGGTGTGATACCAGTGCTGTTCTAGCTACAAGTGCAGAGCACAGCACTGTATGGGCTGCTGCAGGGAAGGTTAACTCCATCCCAGCCAGACCCAGCACAGCTGGGGCAATCGCAGACAGGATCACAGACTGAGAGGACTGATTGACAGAAGCTCTGTGAAGAAGGACTTGGGGGTTCTGGTAGACGAAAGTCTCTACATGAACCAGCAGTGCGTGCATGTAGCCCAGAAGACCATTTGTGTCCCAGGCTGCATCAGAAGAGGAGTGGCCAGCAGGTCAAGGGAGGTGATTGTGCCCCTCTGCTCTGCCCTTGTGAGGCCCCACTTGGAGTGCTGCATCCAGGTCTGGGGCCCCCAGCGCAAGAAAGATGTGGATCTGTTAGAGAGAGTCCAGAGGAGAACTACAAAGATTATCAGAGGACTGGAGCACCTCTCCTATGAAGAAAGGCTGAGAGAGCTGGGGGTGTTCAGCCTGGAGAAGAAAAGTCTCTGTGGAGACCTCATTGCAACCTTTCAGTACTTAAAGGGGGCTTATAAAAAAGATGGAGAAGGACTCTTTACTTGGGTAGATAATGATAGGACAAGGGGAAAAGGTCTTAAAGTAAAAGAGGATAGATTTAGATTAGACATTAGGAAGAGATTCTTCACTGTAAGGGTAGTGAGGCACAGGAACAGGTTGCCCAGAGAAGCTGTGGATGCCCCGTCCCTGGAGGTGTTCAAGGCCAGGTTGGATTGGGCCTTGGCCAACCTGATCCAGTGGGTGGCATCCCTGCCTATGGCAGTGGGGTTGGAGTTAGATGGTCTTTAAGGTCCATTCCAACCTGAGCCATTCTATGATTCTATGATTCTAAGTTACCACTGTGCTTATGAGCTTTCTAGAATGACTTTTTATTTTCTAAACATCTACAGAAAATTAAAATTATACAGGATATACTACATCTTACTGTGTTTATGCAGCCATTCATAAACGACTACTTTTATTCCAGTCAAGGAATACCTCGACTTTGTTAAGGACTTCCTGTAATCCATTACTCAGGATTTTCATCAAAGTGAATAAGGAATGCCACAATGTATGTTTTTATTCATACATCTGTTACTTCTGCTCTTACTTATCTGATTCTTGTAGGTTTTTCTGCAACTCTCTAGCTTTAATGGTGGGTTTGAAACATAAGCTTCACATATATTTGGCTGAGCAGTGAAGGAGGAGCTTGTGAAAACCATTCTAATGGACTAGGAATATACATAGAATTCAAAAAGCCCTGACACCAATATCACCTTGTTTAGAGCATAGATTAATGAAATGCTTCTCTGAGGTAGGCCCACAGACAATATATGTAATGATTCCCTTCTGGAAGTTGGCAAAGAAACAAAAAGAGGGTGAAAGAGGTTGCCTGTAAGTATCACTGCCCACTGTTCGTGGAAGAAGCCTTGTCAGAGAACGTTTGTTGTTAACAAGGTGTTTGCAGAGCTTGTTGAATTTGCCTGGTCATTAGCACCACGAGAGAATATGGTGAGCTGCAGAAATGATGTAAAGTTTGTTATTTACCAAGGGGTATCTGTACAAGGTGCTGACATGTGCAACAGAGATCCCAATCAAAACATTAGTTTCGAGAACATGAGATGTAAGATGCAAGTCCCCAAAAGACTGACTTTTCTGTGTGCATGTTCTCATGAACAAGCCAGGCCTGATCAAACCCTCACTCAGAGAACAGAAAAAGAAAAAGAGCTTACAGCAATAAGGCACATGGTGTGGTTGTCCTTTATGTGACTCCCTCTGTTTCAAGCAACTAAAGACACCTGTGAGGAAAATGAACCGTCAAGATCGTATCGCAATAAGGCAAGATACATATTATTGTTTGAACTTCATGCCTCAAACTATATGTAGAAGTCATCATCACTGTAGAAGACAAATATCCTTGACCATGAAGGAAAGATTTAATCTCCAGAATATATAGGTTTGTTTGTCCTAAGTCTCCAGCACTTCAGCTGCAGTCCTTCATGTTTACCCATTGTCCATTAGTTCTATAGTAATTCAGCCTGTATGAAATCCTTTTCTTTGAAGTCTGTTGCCAACTCATTAAATGTTCCAAACTTTCCAGTACATGGATTTATGAGCAATTAAGAGTTTCTCAGACTCAGTATTCAGGAAATATAGCTCATTATCTGCTGCAAAGGCATTCGGCCAATTTAAGGAAATTCTTCAGTAGAAAATTTGTTGTTTCCTAACAATGTTTCCCAGTCTCTTCCTTTTTAGATATTGTGGCTTGAACACTTTTTTTTTTTTTCATACACTACAATGCCTCTAATCTGAACAGCTACTCCATTGAAAAAAAATTGCTATATTCTACCTTAGTGTCTTCAAAGGTAAATTTACTGAGCTCATCTAATGGCTCTGATATAATGGATGGAAAAACTCCATTGTCTGAGTGCAGGTCTTGAGACATATATTCAGACAAATGTTTTACCTTATTGCCCTTTTCTCCTGACTCCTGGCAATATGTACACAGTATGTTCATGTTAATGTATTTTCTCCAAAATCCAAGGTCCTGCAGTTCTTTCTGCCAACTCTGCCATTTGTTCAAAATCTCTATTCTTAAATGGCAATTTTCATTTTAGACCTACAGGAAATGGATCCAAGTGTGCCACTATATAAAAAGTTAGATTTTCTGAACCTTTCATCTTCTACCCCTTGGATAATTTTCCTACTTGTGCTAAAATAGTGTCATTTCTATCGAAAGACTGCTCTTTTGAAATTTGTCACCGGGAGGTTCTCTAAACTTTATTAGCAGTTTCTAACAGTACCTTTTATTTACCGGACAATTCTTCAGTGCTTTAAGTAGCTAGTGCTGTAGCAAAGCAATCTCACAAGCAGTTTTGAAAGATTTATTGTCTGGGTGCAATTTTTTTGTGAATGGACTTGCCGCTCAGACTATGTGCAACAATGTTCGTAAAAGAATCACAAAGAAGGTTATCTGGCTTAAGGTCTGTAGGAAACCATTTTAAATAGTGCTGCAGTACAGTCAGGGCCAGCTCTCAGCTCTCTGATATGAGCAAAAGATCAAGAAGAGGTGCAGGGCAGATCCTACGTACCAACTTAATCAAGCACAAATCTGTTTAAATTTTTTTCATGTACATATGCGTTTTCAGTTTCAAGTCCCATTATTGCTGAATGTACTTACTATGCCTGTCCACAGTCTTAGGTAAAAGTTTCAGGGATCTTACCAAAACATAGAAAAACCTCTCTTCAGCTTAAAACAAATTACCATGAATGATTTAGTAAGCTATTTTCTTAGCTGCTTAATGAACAAAGTTTCTGTTTTTTAATGCTTATTTTTTGTAACCCTTAAACTACTGCCTAAATGTCCCTTACAAAGCCAATGGAAAATGCTACTGCATATTTTTCCAGGATATGTTTTAAACTATTGATCAGTACATTTTAACTTATTCCAGCACTATGTAAGAACACCTTAGGCTTGCTCAGAGCTACTAGTAACTACATGCAAGCTCTCTCAATCAAAGACCTCAGGTCTTCCATTTCACTGGGATTGTATGATGCACAGGCAACTCATCATTATTTAAAGAAACAGAGAGAGGGAAGGAGGGAAAAAATGATGTTAGTCTATTTATAGACAAATTAAATGTCCATAACAAAAATGACCACTCACTTTCAGAACTACATTTTCAAAAATAATAAGGGTTTCAAAGTTCTAATAAAATAAAGAGCCTGACCTCCATTAGATGCATCTCCTAAATGTAAAGGCTATTTAAAGACAGTGCTAACAATGTGTTACCACTTTCAGTGACTGTGCTGACATAAATATACTATATATAGAATATATACATATATCATCCATATGTATATGGATATAGATGAATAGGTGTATATGAATTATGTACATACACATGTATATATATATATATATATATATATATATATACGTGCACCTAGGACAGGGCAACCCATCTGGATATATGTACAGCCTGGGGGATGAGAGGCTGGAGAGCAGCTCCATGGAAAGGGACCTGGGGGTGTTGGCTGATGACTAGTTGAATAAGAGTGAACATTGTGCCCTGGGAGACAAAAGGTCCAACTGGGTCCTGGGGTGCAAGCATAGCATTGCTAGTCGGTCGAGGGAAGGGATTGTCCTGTTCTGCTCTGTGCTGCTGCAGCCTCCCCTCAGGTACTGTGTACAATTTGGGGCACCACAGTATAAAAATGACATAAAAATATTAAAGAGTGTCCAAAGGAGTACTACAAAAATGGTGAAGGGTCTGAAGGGGAAGATGTATGAGGGGGAGCTGAGGTCACTTGGATTGTTCAGCCCAGGGCAGAGCAGACTGAGGGGAGGCCTCATGGCGGCCTGCAGCTCCCTCACGAGGGGAAAGGAGGGGCAGGCACTGAGCTCTGCTCTCTGGGGACAGCGACAGGACCCGAGGGAATGGCATGGAGCTGGGACAGGGGGGGGTCAGGATGGGTGTTAGGAAAAGGTTCTTCACCAGGAGAGTGGTCAGGCACTGGGACAGGCTCCTTAGGGCAGTGGTCATGGCACCAAGCCTGACAGAGTTTAAGAAGTATTTGGACAAAACTCTTCAAAATTTGGTTTGATTTTTGGGTGGTCCTGTGTGGAGCCATGAGCTGGACTTAGGGGTCCTTGTGGGTCCCTTCTAACTCAGGTTATTCTATGAATCTGTGATTTTACATATGTATATGTAAGTGTATATATATCATGTATGCATCTACAAGAAAATCAGGCAGATCAAATAGTCATGAATGGCTCTCTAGCCGTCTGCAGTATGCATAATATAGTGTACAACCACTAGATTTTAAGCTTTTCCATTCTACAGAAAATAACATTCAGTATATAAAATATTCCCCTTCAAGGTAGATTTTCTTAACAACGCTTTTCACTCAAAACTCATTGCCTCACAGTAAGATCTTTCAGTTTCAGTTCAGATTAAAGAAATGAACCAGTGAAAGAAGAAACAAAATGCACCTCTACTCAGCCCATCTATTCATGTAACACATATACCACACACAAACACTGTCAACAGCCTGGCATCCTGTCCCACACATTTCTATCATACAATGTGCATTAATAAAAAGTCCCTGTATCAAATGACAACACCTAGTTAACACTCCCACATCAATCATGTTTTTAAAGGAATTTTGTTTTGTGTTCCCTAATTGAATCCTTTGAAAATATGCCAGAAAGGTGAGACACATTTTTTTCTTCTTTTCCCTTCTGGCTTTTAATTACCCCTCCCTAAAAGGAACAGACATCAAATAATAGAAAGACTATTACAGGAAACTTGCAATAGAAATCTGAAATCTTCAGTTGGTGAGGCTTCTAAGGGGCAACATTTTTACTTAAATTGTCTAGGATACACACAACTTTGGAGAGAGCAAAAATAAAACCACCAGCACTGTCTGATGATAGTGCAAGCTCAAGAACCCACAAAATGCCCCTGCCTTTAGAGGATAATTTGCTCTAACAAGTGAAGTTCAGTCAAAACTCTTCTTATTCTTAACCCACTGCTTCTCCTCTCACTCCTCTTATGATTGCCTCTCCTACCACAACAGCCTTAACTGTGACACTTCTGATGCATATCAAGCAAAAATGGCCCAGATTGCCTATAACTGTTGCACCCTGAAGGGGTTATTATAGTGGGACCTTATTTCTGCAGAGACATCTTCTACCCTCAGCGCACAAATAACAAATTGTAGTTAGAAATTTAAAGTTTTCTTTCCTGTTAAGCAAAAGAAGAGTACTCTGAAAACCATGTACATTGCAATTCAAGCATTTAAGTAATATAATTACGTCAATGCTTACCAAAGAATACAGAACAAGTCAATTTTCTGCATAACTCTAACATTTTATCCTGTACTTTTGGTGATCTGCATAACTTTCAGCTTTATCACATTTGGCTGCTAAGCTCTCTCAAACAATTACACAGTTCAGTTATTTTAAGTAAAATAGATTTGTCACAATTCTTGCTCCCTACTGGCTGCTTTGCAGATGCCGAACAATGGCAGGTGTGCACAGGCAAGAAACTGCTTCAAATACCACCTTGGCTCAACACAGGCTGCATGGAATGAAAATTGAGAGACAGAACCAGATGCCGCAGAGGTAGCATCCTCTTTCCTTTATCGTCTCATCTCATTCCTCAAGGCAGCCAATCTCCTATTCCCTTCGCATCAGTGACAGTAATCCCGTGCAAAGCGGTGTCACCATCTAAACATTAAAGGGAAGCTGCAGCAGCAATAATGTTTAAGGTGCCTTTCCTCTCTTTCCTTTTAAAAAGATCAAACTTTGGGACATTCTGGGAAATGAGAATGGTTAGATGCTTTCTGTGGAATCGCATCTTCACTGGGATAGCAAATAGAGACAGTTATTGGCAACTGTTCTGACTGAAAAATTGTACTGACAAAATCACAGATAAAGATTACAGGTAGCTATGTACATGTGTACAAGCACACAAATAGGTAATTGAGAGACCTAGACTACACTATTTTATTTATTTATTTGTTTGTTTGTTTGTTTATTTATTAAGGAACTACCATATGAAAAAGTAATGAGTAAAAACTCCAGACTCCAGACAGGTAGTCCCTATAAACTTCCACACCTGGTAAGCTGCAATTCCCATCAGCCATTCTTCTTGCTTTTCTCTGTGTAGTTTTACTTGTACAGAAATTGGGTATACTAGTGTCATGACATCAAAGCACACAGGTGTCATTTACATAATAATGCAGCTGATCCCTCTTTGGGCTGTCTGCATGAACATGTGACACACTGAAGTGCAGAGCTAATGCAAAGTCAGAGGCAGGGGCCAAATATGTGCCAATACACCAGCCAGTGGCTTTTCCTCCAACACTTTCCTTTTTGTCCTCCTTCTCCTAAGACTATTTCAGCTGCCATTACTGTTCTACCTTGGTCCTTGCAGCCTACTAAGCCAAGTCTAACCAGTGTTTTCCCATACCTTCCTTCTCCTGGAGATGTCTACGGACAGCCTTATGTTGAGCTGTGTCCCATAAAGAAATCTTGCTATGATAATAGTGAGGCCACTAGTCAGTCTCCGGGTTGACAGTCTTTTAAAATACATTTAATCCATGCATTTGCTTTCTCCAATGGCAAATTTTATCCCTTGATACAACTTACTAGTATCACCTTTCCCAAGATAAAATACTAGGTTTCAACACTGGTCTCTATGAATATAGACCTCAACATCTTATGCATCTTCTTTGACAACAATGACTATTCAGGTGATAAAATCTTAAAGCTTAAACAACCAGAGGATAGCTTATCTGAACACATTAAATAACATATTTGTCAACTACAAACTATTTTTCCACCCTTGTAGAATAGAGGTAAAAAGATCTTGATTCCAATGAAAATATCAGTGTATACTTTTGTGAATCAGTTCAAAAATAAATCAGAGAAAAATCCTTCCAGTTAAGGTTTTCCTCAGAAAGGCTCAGCTACATTATTTCACCCATGTAAAAAGATGTTTAGACATAGTCAGTGAAGAGCCAAACTTAGCTGCAATACATCCAGTGCTTCTGTTAGATTTGGGAAGAACATTCTCAAGAAGTCCAAGACTAAATAGTTGAATTCTTTCTAACCTTTCCACTTTAAACACAATTTAGGTTTATTTTCACACTGGGGAAAGGTAATAAATAGCCAGCTCTCCAGGGAGTTATTTGGTTGGACTATTAATTTCAGAGGCAGCCAGCCTCGGGACATATGACCAGCAAGTCAATCAAAGTAGCTACTTCATTTAGGTACTGCCAAAGCTTAAATCCACCCAAAAGGTTTATTGGAAAAAATTCTTAAACACTGAGATAGGGCTCCATGATGATCCCCTCTGTTTGGGCTTACTTTCTCCCAGTGTGTAGCAATCCCAGCATCACTGCTGCTGGCCTAGCAATGACATGCATTGGTGGGGACCAGGTCTGCACCCTTCTCAAAGCTCCCAAGAAGGACCAAGAGTACCACTTACCTGGTTATAGGCTCTGATTTCCAGTAGTGACACACCATCTTGTCAACACTTTAAAACAAACCATAAAGGATGGCTTATGTGTTTTATACACAAATCCTGTATTTAAAAACAAATAAAAAAGGCAGAAGGAATCCAAGGGGAAGAAAGCAGATCTCCATCCCTACCCTTTGAATGCCATCACCCCTTCACTTCTTAGCCAGGTTCGGTGTCTGTCTACTGCCCAGACCCATGACTCCTTACCTCCCTAAATGTAAAGCTCAGAGACTTCCTAATCAGAATTTGCATCTCAGAATTTAATACTCTTGGATGTATTTTTCTTTCATGATTTTTTTTGATTGCTTTATGAGTTTATGTACATTTCAAGCATCAACAACTTCCTGTGTCAAGGAATCCTTCAGGTGAAGTGTGGTGGATTAGATCAACTGAGTCTGTGTCTAAAAATAAGCTTCTTTGCCAGGGGTATATAGCAGACTGGTCTGGCCAAATTTATCCTTAGTAAACCTCTTTGCCTCTTTACCTTCCACTTACCTCCATGTCTTCAATTTTTCCTTCCTTGAACTCAGACAAAAGAGCCCGTCTCTGTTAGATCACTTTTTCTGTCTGCCTAAATGTAAGGGCTACATTTGCTATTCTTCAAGCCCCTCATACAATCCTATGAGGCTTAAAAATCTTTTACAGGCTGGATCATGAACAATCCTACTCCTGACTGTGCATCAGTTCTTTCAGAATACTGAGCGTATTCAGCTCTTTGAATTTTGCTTCCACCACAGATATAGTAACTTCAATTTCATCCTTATTGATAACTAGTTCTAAGGGCCGTGGAACTACTGAATCCTGGTCTCCTAAGGCTTTGTTGAGCCCAGTGTTAAGATCCCATGAGCATTTTCTGATGTCTAATAGGTGCTGAACTCATGTTGCAGATTGGGAGCAATAATAGGACTCTTCAATTTTATCCAGTCATCTATTATTTTTGACAGTTCTATTCTCCTTCCAAATGTGGCTGAAATCAGCTGGTGGATTTGAAAGTTACTTTGTGAAGAAACAGCCTCACGGGCAGCAGGAACTAGGCACAGGACTTAGAAATCTAGACATTTTTTGTAAAGGCAGCATCAGTTTTTGACTGTTATCACTGGAAATTCCTTCCATCATTACAAGATTGTTTCTTTTTCAGATTACAGACAAACTATTCGTGTTCCATTAATGTTAACACTGAAATGGTAGACTTGGTGCAAAGATTGAAGTTTACATACCCTAGTATTGTAACCTGGGACATCTAGAAGGGCTAGTCTTTAAAAATTTATAATTAAAGACAAAATTCAAAATTTACATCCTGCACAGATTTCTGATCAAACGTTAGGATCATTATTTCATGGAATGAATAAAGAAAATCCTGAACTTTGTAAAACATGCTGGCTGATGAGAACAATTCTTTTATTTGAATCAAATTTATATCAAAGTCAATGATATAGTTAATAACTAACTATTCATAAGGTTTAATCTATCTTTAAAGTATCTGTCATAAAGAACTCCTAGAATACTGGTCTAACATTAAAAATGGGTACAATTATTAGAAGTGTTTACTTTATTCCCTCTGTAGCCTTGCTACCCACTCTACGTTATTTATGTGCTCATGCTGGGAATAAGGATAAGTTGAAATGAAAGTACTCAAATTAAACACACCATCTGCAAATACAAAGTACTAGATGTTATTATATTAGTGCTTCTTAGTAGGATACAATACGACAAATTTTACTCCTATTCACATAGGACAGTGAGAAGATAATAGTCCTAAGGATTCAGTCTACCTTTCATTGTTAAAATGATGTTTTATTCCTTGATAACTGACAAAAGCATCTGTGACTTTTGAATCATTATTTATGTATCACTGAAAGTTAATCTTTCACCTACTGCTATATTAGCTTAAAATGATAAAAGCTTGTGATTATTTCTTCATTCATTTCCCTGTATTTTTTAAAATACAGGGCAAATTATTTCTAGACCTTTATGGAAAATTCCTCTATAGCTGTGGGTGGAAGGAAGGAAAATTGTTAAGTAATTCTGAGTTCATTTTAGTAAACTTCCCTTTTGCTACATAGAAGCATATTTATGTTTTTAATTAAAAAAAAATACAGAGGCCATAAATTGCTGGTCAATTTTGCAATGTTTTGTCACTTCCCATTAATGCAAATATAGAAGATATATTTCATAAAATAAATATACAGAGCAAGAATTCTTGTGGCAGGCTGATAGTCTCTTTTTACAGTACCTAGCATAACATAGTTATAACCAAGCTGATGTCTCTCAGCTCTACAGTAATATAAATGTTAATAAATTCCACCAGTTAAAATGTGATGTTCAGAGAAGGATTACTAAACAGATACTTACATAAGCATTATCAAAGAGTTGTACCTATTTTATATAACTGATCAGTCATTAAGCACAATAGGGAAAAGAACAATACCCAGGGGACTTGCATGGCATTTCACTTTTTTATATGTAGACTAGAAACTTGAATAGTGTTCAGAAGAGACACAAAGATTATACTAATCAGATTTGCTCTTTCAGTGCTGTCACTGTTACTGGGTTAGCTTTACAACGAACCCCTCTTCTCACACTCCATGTCTTACATGTGCCCCCTGAGCAGCAGGTTGGGCATCTTTGTCTCTCCTGAGGTTAAATCCTGCAGATCCCTGACTCACAGCCCACTGCCTAGCTTCAGTGGCCTACACTGTCAATTGTGCATCCACAGCAAAGTTCCCTGAATTTAGTGCCTGAATGAGACTAATTCAGTTCCACTTCCAGTATGGGATGCAATGGCTCAGAACAACCGAAATCCCAAAAAAAAACAAAAGCAAATGAGTAAAGGTTGTTTGATCTAAAACTTAAGTAGGTCTAATTCATATCAGACACTAACTTCAGAGAATGGAAATTCGCTTAGATGTAATACCAATCGTTGCATTCCTCTTCTCTCCCTTCCTTGTCAGATCTCAAGATTTTTCATATGTGCAAAACCCCTCAAAGCAACTGAGCTTCTAGTTATTTCTCAGCAAGAAACTCCAGCAAGGAATACATGAAAACCATTAAAAAATATTATTTCTTCTACATTAATCCAATTTAATTCATCTTTACATCTGAAAAATTTACTACATGATCTCTACCATTCCAACAAAAATAGTCTTAATCAACTCAAAAATAAGAAAATATTTTTTTTTAAATAAAAAGGTAAAATAAAATTAGTGATAGGCTTTTATTCAGTAGGTAGTAAGTGCTAAAATCTTGGCATGATCAGAAGATGGCATGATCCCCCAAAACAAAACCTTTCACATGTATTTGTTTTCAACTATCTATCAAGTAACTACAATAAATGCCCTTTCCATGGGATGCATGAGATGGCTCTCTGCTCTTGTGGAGACATTCAGAGACCAGTGCAACTCATATTTTAGTCTGTCTCACTGCTTTAAGAAACAAGAAGGACATTAATGTGGGGAGAAGTCAGTGACAAAGTGTAAGAGAAAGTACTAACATGTTGGAGAGGAGGACAGAATATAGAGTAGGGTTTTTTGTAAGTCGAATGTGTACATACTGACTAGAAGAATACTATAAGAGACTGTTTAGAGGTTGTGTCCACTTGTTCTTAATGGCTGACGGCTTAAATAAAGCACTTTCTTTCATTTAAGCAAAGTTAAACACTTAGATGAAATATTTGCTGTGAAACAGGCCTTACATAACCTGCCTACAGAACTCACTGCACACAGTCTCAAAACATACGAGTTTTCTGAGGACACCAACTCAGGTGAGACATTTTAGAAACTTAAAGGCCAGTGAAGGCAAATAAATAATTGCACATAATTAGGAGATTAAAAGGGAGAGGTTGTTAAGTTTCAAAAAATGGCCATTATTCCAAATAGATATTATCAACAAGTATTAACTTACACTTTTGGAATTACAGGATTTCTGTTTAATTTCATACAATGCAGAGATGCAAACCCTCAGAAGGAGGTCTAGAAGAAGCATCTCAACCTACAAAATTTCTCAAAGTGAGGGACCCAGCCTTCTGCAAAGGTGAAAATAATGAAGAAGCTGGTGAAGAGGGGTGCAAGACACACATCTCTGAACTGTACTTCAGAGTTCTAAGTAATATAATACCAGAATGATTGTTTCAGCCTCTCTCTAGATACAGAAATGGAACTCTGAAATATCATTGACATAATAGCTATGAAGTCCCCTTCACCCACTCACTCCTCAAAAGTAGAAAACAAAAGAAAACAAAGCAAACAAGCAACAACAAAAAATAAACAACCCACAAGTGATTCTAATTTATTTAGTCAGGTCCTACCTCAACTTTTAAACCATTAGACTGCTAAAAGAAAATTCATAAGGGAGCACAGTAATCCCATTATTCATATTTCCATGTATGGTATAGTACAACCAGCATAATTTTTTGCTAAAAATGACCAGCATATAAAAATTGTGAATTCTTGCCCAAAAGGCAGATACTCCCATAATTGATCATTAATGTGTTTCTTGTACCTTCCTGTGAAACAGCCAGTATCGGTTGCTGTCAGGGACATAATAATCTATTAGACAAACGTATACTGTTCCAGCGTAACATGGTGATTCCTAAATATTGTTTTTGCTTAACTGAAAACAGAATATTAAGTATATATTTAAAGACATAGGCAAACAGCGTTTAATGATATCCTATGGAGTTCACAGAGGGATGCATTTGCTATTATTGCTGTTGTTTCTTTGTGGAGTTTTCTGATGCTGATTGCAAGATATCCAGTCATTTTTCGTCTCTTGCCCTTAGCAGTAGCTCTTGTGCTATTTCAAACAAAAACCACACTAGCACTGACCGTCCCCCCCCCCCCCCCCCCGAAATAGAATGTCATTTGGGATGACAAATTCTGTCATCATATTGTTGCAAAGACACAATTTAAAAGAGTTAAAATAGATATGCAAATTGTGATGTCTAGGATTCAGAAACGTGCCTGCAGGAACATCAGGTAGGAGCAATCAAGGAAGAAAAATGTTTCTGTATTAGGGATAACACTGAATTTAAAGAAAGGGCTCCAGCTGAGGGCTGCAGAATGCAAATTCTCTTGTTAAACTGCTCGTTTATATATATTTAAAAAGCATAGGCCATAACTCAGGAAAGCACTGTACATATGCTTAAGTCCATTTCTTCTGGGAAAGAGGGAAAACTGTTCTCCATGTGCCTTCTGTGATTGATGGCAGTAAGTGAGAAGTGTCTGTTGCAGATTTCCATCAACAAACATGCTGGACATAGTGGGGCTATTTGACTGGAACAGCTATGCTGGCAGTTGCTCCTGATATTGACATAATTACCTCTCCTTTCTATTGGTGTAGCTGGTTCCTTTTCTAGGATGTGACTTTACTAGTTGTGCAAGGTACAGGCATCCAAATCTCACTGCAACCATAAAAACATCAACATATTTGCCTTAATAAAGGACTATAAGAGGGCTCTTCTCAAGTAGTTCACTATGTAAGGACACTTTCCAGAACAGGAAATAAAGAAATAAAAGCATAGAAACATAAATATAATTTTATTTAATGCCAGTAGAGTTACAAGGGTAAAGTAAAAGAAAGTAGAAAAAAGGCTGTTTTGTTGTTGTTGTTGTTTTTGTAAAAATCTTTCAGTTCCCTGACAGAGTTTTCCTATAGAACAATAATATACATACCATCTTTTAAAAGATGAATGGCCAAATTTGGATGATTTACCAATGCCAACGTTCACAATACCCTTTTTAACTGCTTGTTTGTCAAGTCAGTCTTGTCATATAAAAGGGGTATAGATGCAAGCCCCAGCCACATGCCCCAGTGCACACATACACACTCATCACCCATCAGTCCATACCTACCAGTGGCATGGGGAAGCAGGTACTGCACTCTTGGTAGATGACTGGAAACAAGCCTTCTTCCTAGTTCTCACCTGAAGTCCCTTTAATGAAAAGGAGCAAGGAAGCAGATCAGGGCAGCAGGTAAGTGATTCTGGTGTGTCCCACAGCTACAGAAGTTAATCTGTGACACTTTAGGACTTATATAATGCAGATCTTATTGGCTCCTTCTGGCTGTGAACCTCCAGAAGGATCTGTGATACACAGACAGCATAGACTTTATTTAGAAAATAGCTCCCACTTCGGTAATAACAATGACTTGGATTAAACCATCCATAAAAGTGTATCTACAGTCACTATATTCTGCAAGTGGCTTCAAAGGAAGCATTAAAGAAATTATCACAGTAAAAGTTCTTTTCTTAGTGTCAACAATTTCAATAAATTCCATTTACCTGGGTGCTTTTGTCAAAAGCAATTAATGTAATCTATTTCATTTTTCTCTTAACTGCATGTTTACAAGGCTTTTTTGTAGAGTAAAATACAATTTGGTTGGAATAAAGTCTTATATTTTGAGATTTTTCTGTATAGTCACTCAGTCTTGCAAGTTGTGGCCAAGTTATGATGGAAGACTTGTCAGGTTTTAGTGTATTTTAATGTTTTGGAAAGGTTTGATTTGAAACGTTATGTGATAAATATTAGCATCACACACATTTAACATCTTGAAAAGATTTAAAAATAAAGGATGGAAAAAGATTGTAGATAAGAAAGACAATTTCCAGAGAAGGTATGTACTCATGGAGGCAAAGAATGTGTTAACAGAATAGGTTTTACAAATTGAACTTGAACAATCATTGCAGGAGCAGAGGTAGTGACACATATTTTGTCTTAGTATACATAAGTGTATATCTATATATGCATATATATGCATACATAGATAAATACCTACTTGCTATTATCTTTCCCTTATTCTTACAAAAGCATAGAAATGTGTACAGAAGTTGGACAGTTGGATAGTGCCACCAACAGAGCTTGTTGAAACTGAACTGTCAAGGTTTGGAGAAAGCCTGGATATTTTGAGATCACAAAATAAGGAGAAAAAGACAATATTTTTAGAAAAGTATTCTAAAAAGTGTTGCCTTAAAAGTTAAGAATATTTACTTCTGATATATTATTTCAGTTTCTACATTATAAATTATATAAATTATATATGAATTTGCTGACCTTTAAAAACCAAACATTTCAATAACTTCTTTTAAGACCGTATGAGTATATATATACATACACCCCTTGTGAAACCTTCCAACTTTGTTGAATCAGTACTGTCTGTCAGAAAAGCTGTTCTGCAAGAATTTCTTAATTAGCTGTAGCCCCAAACTTCACCCACACTTTAACAGGTTAGAAAGTGGAATGCCAGAATTAGTTTCTGCTGTGACAGAGGTATGCCATGCAGGTGGACAACGAAGTGGGCAGTTCATACATAGCTTCACTCTTTTCATTCACTCTACTTGTATCAAATAATGAGTAGTCTAAATTACTCTCTGAATATAATATCCCAATACCTTCTTAAGCCTTAACATAACTAATCCAAGTACTAAAATTTCTTTGATTTTGCAATTTTCTTCATCAAAGTCTTAATGACAGATGAGCCACCAGAACACCGCTCTTTTTTTTTTTTCTTTTATAGGGCATCAGAAAGTGACATTCCCAGAAATACCAGATAGCTGAAGGCAAGAAAGAAAGGGAAAGAAAAAGCAAACCAAAATCAGGCTAGTAAATTCTTTCCCACAGAGTTGCATGGACATGTGGCTGATTTTATTCTGACTGTTGTAGGATAAGTATGTCATTGGAAGACTCAAGAGAGATGCACAAGATGTGTAAAGCAGTGTAACAACCATGTGGTACAGAAAGGATATAAATTATCTGTTTTCTCTGCAGCACGTCATGCTTTAAAGCAAATCAGAACTTCTAAATTGGCATAGATCTGGTGGTATTTGACTACATGTCCTACAAAAAAGTAGGGTGGTGGATTTTACTAGAATGTGGCACCTTTGGGGAAGTCATTCACAGGAGGTTTAAATGATTTTTTCTTCAGTTTCACAACCACAGAAGTTGTTGTAAGGCAGACTCCCATTTTCTGCTGTTGACTTTTCCTTTGCAAAGTACAGAAAGCTCACAGTTATTCTAGCACTGAATCTTTATGGTGCAGGATGGTATAAATGGCCTCTTCATGGCACACGGCTTCTGAAAATATGATATAAAATGCTGAAATACCCCTAACAAATTCAAGGCATGTCATTACTATTTCTGTATTGAATTTTGAATGAAACACATGGTCTCAACCCAGACATGCAACATCTAGAATTCCTATCTCTTCCTGGAGACCAGAGATCTAATTTAACTCAGACAAACTCAGAATACAGACTTTTTTGTGATCTCACTCAGTATTCACTCAGTTGTAAGAATCTGACAATAGTAATGTAGAAAAACCATAAAGCATCTACCTTCTCTGCAGTCTATTGGCAAACCATTGATGTTGTAAGAATTGCTTAATACAAGGAAAAAGACAGGTCTATAAAGTTCCTGTTTCAGTAGCCTTTACCTACGTGAAGGAACATTTATAGGAGTCAAAAGTGGATATCAGCAGAATGCTCCCTTTAATATATTTGGACATTCTAGTCTCAAATGTTAGACTTAATAGAATACCTTAAATATAAGTTAGAAATACAAGCCTACACACATAGGTGTCTTAAGTATGTATGTATGTATTTGTTGTAGCATGAAATTTAGGATTTGTCCTTACACAAACTTTTTTCATTGCCAGTATAGGTAATTATGTGGATCCAGGTAACTGTTAGTTTTCTGGTCCATGGTTACGTGGAATGTGAGTATTTTATACATTTTTGGATCCTTTCCGAAGTGGCAAACTGTAGTAAAAGGAGGCATCCCTTTGACCATACAATAAAAAAAAAATTAAATTCTGGTCCTACCTATATGACTTTCCCATGTAGAAAAGCCCTTGGGACAAAAGTACTTTAAAGTCTATTCCATAATACTTACTTCAGTATAATTATTAATAAATGCTAAGCACGTCTACGTGAGGATTTAGCCCAGATTAGCAATTTTACTCAATGTGCAAGTACAGATATATATGGACACTTGTTACCCTTTCCATACCTAATGAAGGCAGCAAAGGTTTGTGGACTGCAGTTCCAATGGGGAGATGCTGAGCAAATGTAACTTAACACCTCCATGAACAATATACGATGAAATGAATTAGTCTAGCTAAAATAAGATAAGTCATGGCTCTGTAGATCCAATTCTTATAAGTGTCAACAGGAGACTGAATGTAGTAGTGTAGTCTCTTAACTTTTACTGGGAATTCCAAGCCTTTGACAAATCCCTCACAGAGACTAATAAGAAAATTGGGTAGTCATTGGGCAAGCGGCTAAGAACTGTTATAGGTTAGACACTGGCTAAGTAACAAAACAAATAGTTTTCACCTTGGCAAAGCCTTTATGCTAAGTCAGTGTTGAAAATATTCATAAATAAATCAGGAATTAAAGAACAGCAAAATGTAATCGCTCTTGTAATGCAAATAGCAATTAACAGCAATATTTGCATTTGACACAAAGCTATGAGGATAATAGAGGCTGGAAGTGCCTGTAAAGAATCCCACCAGCAGACAAATGGGAAGCACAGTGGCAGATAAAATCTAGCACTGACAGATGTGTGGCACTACAAACCAAAAAGAATATCAGTCATTGGGAATTAATTGCAAACAGAGTAACACACCAGATTAGCTTAACCCTTCCTGATGCAAAAGGTCCATGAATGGCTGGGTAAAAATATGACTGCAGAAGTGATGACATAATGTTAGCTTTCCTCATGGTTAGGAAAGCAGTGTTGGAAGATATCAAAAATGACCTATATAAAAATATATAGTGGTTAGCCAAGAGTGCTGCATGACTCTGACAGTGGAGAGGAACATGGCAACATACCACCCGCTGAAAGTAAAGGTAAAACTGATAACAGATTATTTACCTAGGTTTCCAGTGGAAGGAGATGGGAAGATCAAGCATGGAGAAAGCAGAAGTGGCTTCCCACGTTGTGGACCGTGTCCACCTGTCTCAGGGAGATATGGGTATCATCACTTCAGGCCATCACTTACTGACAGGAGTTAAGAAGAAATTTTCTCTTTAAGTAAATGATTCCATGGGGCGACTTTGATACCTTCTCCTGTATCAAGCAGTGCCAGCCACTATGCTGATGCAAGGAAAGATCTATGCCATTAGTGCCATACTCACTCCTCCTTTGACGAGGAGAGTGACATGGAAATGCTGCAGGTCCCCAGGGACAAACAGATTGCTGCCAGAAGTCTTTCTCATTCCACTTGGTAGCAGTAATACCAGACACTTGCCATTTAGACAAAGAGATGTGCAAAGGACACCATCAGAAGTCTCCCAGGCTGGAAAAGGCTAAGTGCAATTTCACCTAATTAAAAACCAAGAAAAACAAATGGCTTATAGTTCCTTTGGTAGCCTTTCAATTTTGAGACATCTGAAGAGGGTTGTAATTTTAAGAAGAGTGAAAAAATCCAGCCCCACAGAAGGCAACTTGTACTCCTTAAGGCAGGAAACACCTTTCCCTCCTCCCTCTCTCTCTGCTACCTGCCACATCCCTGCTCATACGTTAAATTGTAAATCAACATCCTGGAAAAAGAAAAATGTCAGAGTGCTGACACCATTAACAAATATCTTGAGCTAACAATGGATGAAATGCTAAAGCTTCAAGGACTCCAGTTTCTGGGATTTTATCAGCATTAGACCTCTCTACAGCAAGCATATCTGCATATGAATTGGAAGATAAAAAATATACAGATGTTCAGTTATTATCAAAGTGACAAAAGAAAGCCACAAACAAAGCTTTATAAAAAATTGTGAAAGCAAATCACATCTATTAGAAAGTGAACAGCTCCTTTTCCTCCCTACTGCATGTCCTAATGCATCCTTTCTTCTCCTAGCCTGAGAAAAGTAAGATTTTACCATTGCTGGCACTGCTGGGCTGCCCCTGAGGGTGCTGCTTGGTGGTCCCACCACCCTGCTGCACAAAGCCTGCTCACCGGCAGGCTGCAAGCCAATGCAGCTCAATGCCACTGAGAGATTGGCAGGTTGATATTGGAGAGGGAGGAATTAAAAACATTGCCTTGTTAGATCTCTTCTCCTCCCCAGGCCTTACCTGTGAAAGAGGAGCAGCATTCAATCTAAGGTGGGAGACGCCAAACCTGGGATGCATTGAATTTCAAGAACCACACATCACTAGGATTCAAAAGTACAAGAGAAATCCTAGCAGCCAAACTAGGAAAGCTGAGGGATCTGGAGAGGGGCATGTGGGGGTGAAGTGGAACATGTCTAAAGGGAAGGAGGGAGGCAGAAAGGATCAGAGGGAATAAGAGAGGATAAAATGAGCTTCTATCATAGTCCAAGTATCACGGTTGGAATAATAGTGCTCTGATGTGAGACTGAGAGTTTCTACACAGCATCAGAATGAAGCATTAAATAAAGTTTGAAAAAAAAAAATGCCAGAAAAAGCCAGGAATTAAATTACACCCATCTACTTTTTCTAAGAAAGCAGAAGGCAATGGATCCCTGACCACTAATCGTGATAGCTAAAATGATAATGTTTGATTGTGTTCAAACTGTATATTTGGCTTGTGGCAGAGGTGGAGGCAAGGAGGAGTTATACAGTCTCTGAGATGTATATTCGTAAAATTATTTTAGCTTCTTTTTTTTTTTCTGAACATATACATAACATAAATAAATAGCGATTTATATATATATAAATATATCCTTCCCTTGCAGAAAATCCTCTTCAGGAGACAGGAAAGAAAGGTTTTGCCAGATGAACTCTGGCGGCTCCTGCAGCTATTACACAGCTGTGTGTTTCACCTTTTGCAGAGGTTACCTCTCCCACAGCAGAGCAAGCAGAAAAGGAATACATGTCAGTGCCCAACGCCAACAGCCTTGCTTGCACAGGGAGTTGAAGAGGAATCGGGGTTATGCCATGAGACGTTGCCTGTAGCAGCTGAAGTGTGGACACGCGATCACTTCTGCCAGCTCTGTGATGGCGACGTGATCTCCAGCAGGGAGAAAATTAAAAATAGTTGAGGACTGAACCATAAAAAACTCCACAGATCATAAGGTCTCGTTCTTAGCACTCGTTTATTCATTTGTAGGTTTCATTTCATTTTAGATGTTGCTGTTTTTTTATGGATAAAAAACATTCACACCATTCCAGTAGTGACATTTCACTCTTGCTCTCTGCAGATCTGACAAAAACACTCCTCTATCTGTATTAGCACAGAACAACTCTGCACAGGTCTTCTCTATGCATAGACTTTGTTAAAGCAAAATATTTTATAAATTAAACTTAACCTTTGCCTTGCCAAGATAAAAATATATTTTTAACATGGTATAATCTCCATATAGAAAAGGCACTATTCATTTTGACACATTTCATCCAGTCTAAGTAATTGCAAGTGAGAAACCTAACACCAGGCAATTGATGGATATTAAATTACAATCTGCATGGCTACCAACAGACTGCAGCATGGTTAAAAACATACCTTTTCCCAGGGGGGGACTTTAGGAGAATTCAGATAGTAAATTGAATTATGGCAGCTAATGAGTTACAGCACTTCAGTTATAGTAACTCTTTGTCTGCCTGTGCTTTGCCCAAGCTCTGAGGAGGGCACACACCTCTCCTCAACCTCTGGTGAAAACCCTTCCCGGCTGGGGCAGCCAAAGGCAGATAACCCAGAAGGGCATCAGGCACTGCCATCCTCAGAGAGCATGGGGCTGAGCTCTCCTGGCTTTCACCAACCAAAAAAACATCAGCATGGCAAGGCTGGTGATCTAGATTCTTTGAACTGAGCTGCACCCAGTAATTAGACACACTAGAACCATTTCAACTAAAACACGTTAGTCAATTACATTAAACCGGTTTATAACTGGCTTACAAAGATTTAATTGAAACCTGTGAGAGGGTGAAGAGAAGGAGGATTTTCTACCACACATCATGAGAACATTTAACAGGCGACTGGGTAACGCCAGGATGGAAATGTAAGTCCCCTTTACAATTTTCAAAGTAAGCAAGGGACACAATGGATCTATACCACTTGAAAATTTTGAATAAGGTATCTACCTCAAAGATACACTCTGCTTTTAGTCTGGATATGGGAATATTTGGCTGAATTTCCCAGGCTTCTGCTGTGTGGAGAACTGAAGGATCCAGTGGTTTCTCTGCCTTTGAAAATCCACGTTTATTCATAATTGAATTAAGAAACAAATGAGACAGTCATAATTTTGCTTAAATATGCCCATAAAAGGTCAGTACAGGTTTAACTAAATGTACATTCATGAATATATTCACATACTTTTTGGAAAAAATCACAGTTACAGCAGAAATTGCATTTATTATGTACCTTACACCCGGTATTCTGTTCATGAAATTATCTCCACTGTGATCCTGTACACATTTCAAATCTATATATGCACGCATGCTATAATACATGGTGGCAGAACACAGTTTTATACACCAGTCTTCGAGATTTCTGTGATATAGCCACGAGAGGGGTATGGAAATGCTTGTCACAGACAGGACAGGAACCTGAGGATTGGTGATGCCAGCACTTTTGCTCCTCCCCAGCTCAGCAGGCAGCTGGACTTCCCTTGGGAGAGCTGCTTTTGGAAAAAATAAATAAATAAATAAATAAATAAAACACAGCTAAATCCATCCAAAAGCCACCAAACAGCGGAAGCAGATTTGGAGAGAATAGGAAAAAAAAAAAAAAAAAAACAAAAAACATTCCTTTCCCTTCATCTTGCACAGCACAGGCTATGGTGACACACATTGTCCCCGCTGCCTCCCCTTTTTATCTGTGCCAAAAATAGGCGAGGGAGGGCACCTCCACAGCCCCCAAGGTCCCCGATGTCAGCAGCTTTCTGCTCTGATAAAGGTCAGAAGAGCTTGCTCCCAAGCCAGGAAGGTTGGCTAGCCAGACTTTGCTTGAGGGAATGGCAAGGGACACTGTGGGGCACATATGCTGTCGTTTATTGAACTCTGCCTGCCCGTGACCCACTTGCTTCTGCTGCTCAGGCAGGCTTTCTCATCCCCAAACACCGTATTCTGCTCCATCAGCCTCAGTTTCCCAGACACAAGCAAATTGTCATGCATGAAATTAAGCTGCATTTAAATCTGAATTTATTATTATTTTTTCTTTGACTATGCAGCTTTTCTGGGATATAAATTAAGGTTTTTATACCAGTTTATGTTATTTTTCCATATTTTGCACAACAGTGTAACTTTAGACTCTAAAAATCACATGACCCAGCACAACATTGCCTAGCTGCAGTCAGAATTTCATCCCTTGATTGGAAAATGGGCTTCAAAACACTGCTTAAACTTAGCTACAAAAAATCAAATTCCTCTGATACAATGGAAAAGAACAGATCAAGAACAAGGCTCTCCCCCAGGCACCTAAAATGAATATTTGTAAATATTCACCTTTAACAGTTTCGTGTGATACAGTATTCATAACACTTTTTTTCGTAATATTTTTAGTCTCTAGTTTATTGAAGAACAGTTGATAGAAAAAAAAGCCCATTGAAAATCTTCAAAACAATCCCCTTGACACTGTTGTAACCTTCTGACCCGTCTCATAAACACTTGATAAAAAAGGAGGAAGAATGTGCCACAGGAGCCCCTGGCACCATTTTTTAAAAATGTACTTGCCAACTACCAATTTACAGTGAGATATAAAAAAATAAATAAATAAACAAAGAAGTGGTAATATCTGTGATATCATTATTATTTTTCAGAGTCACTTTCCACCCTAAATCCTAAAATCCTCTTTATGGAATGGCATAGACCTATCATTTAATCCTAACCCTTTTAGTGGGTCTAGGCGTAGTATTTAATTTACAACAATATAGGAAGCCACATGTGATAAACATAAGAGATACAATAGGGTAAGAATATGAATAGCAGTTTAGCATATGTGAGTTACTATTATAGGCAGTTTAGGTCAATTTAACATTATGCTATGTGAAAGTTACAGGATTAGGAAACGTCAGAGGTACAACACAGAAATATAGGACTTTCTTTGGGCAAAATGCAGCAGCTTGGCTGGCAAGTAGCCAATAAAGATAATTTTTGCCTTTGCTCAGCTGAGATAATGTTGATTGTTTATATCCAATTAATTTGTATAGAGTGAAAAATTCTGTTTATTGACTAAAATAACCATTGTTTTTTCTCTGCTTACTGTGTTACATGATTTACTTGTTAAATAAAACTCTGCAATTGTTACTGTGAAGGTCTGGTTACTATGGGTTTTTTGAACCCCCCTCCTTTCCCACAGAATGTCTCAGGATCAACAGGAGAGGGAAACAGAGACAACATCAGTTATCTCATTCTGCACTGTTTGCATTGTCCTGACCAAAATAGACAGTCCATACTGCAGAAGTGAAATTCTTCAGCATGAGAGTCCATCTCTACCACTCTCCAGTGACTCCTCTGTTGGGAAAGTGTAAGAAGTGCTTGAGCAGGGCGTGAGCAGAAGGGGATAGCAAATTCCCTTATCAGCCCCAACATTTTAGCTACGAGTGCAAAGGAATGATTAGCTCACAAAGACAATTAGGAGAATTAAAAACAATGTTTACTCTAATATCTCATTTTGCATACATCTGTGTGGAGAAACATCAATAAACACAAATATTTAAAAGTGAAGCCAGTATGTAAAGTATGGCTTTAAAAAGGAGCTGTAACATACCCTTTACATGTCATTTCACAGGTGAGATTCACTGTAGTTTTCAAATAGCTAAATGAGAACAGTCGTGTAGTACATGCAGCATTTCTCTTATGTGCTACACATGCTTCAATTAAAAACAAACAAAAACTGAACTAACAAAAAAAAAAAGATGAGATCCATAAACACCTCAAAACCATGAATAACTTTGAAGTCAGTTATTGTTTCTGCTGTCACCATCTGAATATTCTATTTTTTCCTCCTCTGCTGTTGTCCATTGTCACTGCTGGCAAGAAACTGGGAGAGCTAAAGAAAGCAGAACTAAGACAGATAAAAGGGTCAGTTTGCTGAGACAAAAGATGATATCACGTCGAGACAAATTACAGAGGTGCTGTGTCTAAATGTGTTGAAGCAATAACTGCTATACAACAGCCATATCAGCAGGGCTGCTCTGTGCCTCTTGCTTACGCACGCTGCATGTAAAGCAGGGTCTTCAGCCCAGGCGCTGCAATTCAGGTCACACACACACGCAGCTCCCCAGCAGCTCCGGAGACAGCTAGCTACTGGGCCACCTGCAGGCCATCCTCCTCAGACACAGAAAGAGCTGAAAAAGAAGTCATTGGAAGTGACAAGGAGCCTGAAACCAGAAGGCAGAGCCCCAGCCTGGCAGGGATGCTCCCCCTGCAGCAACGGGCCCTGCATCCCCGCGCATCCCTCCGAGGTGAGCAGCACCCACCCTGGCACCCGTGCTCTCTGGCCTCAGTGCCTTCATGCACCCTGTAGTCGAGGGGCAAGGGAAAGGCAATTTTATTTTAAGACCATCTGGGCAAGATACGGGAGCACGCTGGCACACAGTGTCTACACTGGATCTTGCAAAACTGCTAACCAGCTGAGCAACTTGAGAGGGATAAGGTAGATAGCACATGTGAAACAGCAAAAACTGCTAGCAGGCATGCTGTTAACCCTGACAGGGAGAAAACTGGAATGTTAGCACTCCTAGAGAGGAAGTTGCCAGCAGCTGACAGGTCACAGAAGGAAAAAAAAAAAAAAAAAAAAAAGGATAGATACAGATATACATTGATTGATCTCATAGGATACTGTCACCAGCTTTCCTCTCCACTTGGTGTTTGGGGTTTCCCTTTCTTGAAAAAGTATCAAATTTCAACAGCAAATGCTTATATAGCTAAGTACACAGTGCCAGGGCAAAGAAAGTTGTGTGATCATCAGTTCTTGCTGAAAAGGGAAATCAGCCTCTTCCACAGGAGAGCTCAGGCAGGGATATAAGGCAACCCCCTACCCTGACATGGCTTTTGTCCCAAGATACAAAGGCATCTTCTTTCTGGATCCAAGCTTAAGCAGGTCTGACTTCGCGTTGCCCCACCAGCTGAGTTCTGGTGTCATAACCTCTTGGAAGGAGTTTTTATGAATTAGGTCAGAGAGTAACCTAGGATTTTAACATCTGTCATTACCAAACCAGGATGAACCACCTTCAGTACTAAAATTTCTACAGTTAAATTATTGAGTTCATCTATAGGACTGTGGCACACAGTCATGGCAGAAGAATATCGGTCATATTACATGGTTCTGACCAACACAGAATATCTAGAGCTAAGATCTTCACCTATGTCAGCCACTGTCATAATCTCATGCGCCTGGAAAGGATCAGCACTGTGTTTTTTGTGCTCTGCTGGGCTGCTGGTCTAACTAAGCTTTTCTACTTTAAGTTGGTTGAAGAATGGAAGTACTGTGAAGTTTTGGGATCCTCAGTAAATGAATTCTTTTAGATGTATATCATCTAAAACGTGGAGTTTTTTTCTTTAGATGAAGACGCCTATGCTATCCCAAATTATCCACACCTCCAGATGGATGAAGTCCTAAAGATGGACAAAAATTGTTGGTTTGGCATTAGGGGCATGAAAAGAAACTAATTTGTGGAAATATGAGAAATTTTAAGGAGGGGAGGAAAGAATATATGGTGTTCTTTATGCTTCATCTCTATGGCCTTAGCACATGGATTGTTTTCTCCCAAAGCCATGAAAACAGATGAAAGTTCTTGATGCCCAGAAAGGAATGTGTGTTAATTGTTAATCTAAGGAGGATGCTTTGAAGCCTGGAGAGCTCCTAGGAGTCCTTGGAAGATTCCATCACCCTTACAACTGTTGCAATTACCCAAGTGGAAAAGGGGGAGGGAGAGTAAGGACCTAAACAGAGAAATGTTGGTTTCATATTCTGGTTGTCTCCAAAAATACATTTGATTCTAGAACCAGACATTCTACCTAGCGAAGAGCTTACAATGGGAAATTCAGAAGCAAAGAAATCAATTAATCAAAATTACTGATATGTTTGGGATGATCAGAATATTTTGAAAACAAACATGTAAAACAACAAATATCAATTTTTCACAGAATCAGAGAATGGTTAATGTTGGGAGGGACCTCTGGAGGCCATCTGGTCGAACCCCCTGCTCAAGCAGGGACACATAAAGCTGCTTGCCCAGGACCATGTCCAGGTGCCTTTTGAAGATCTCCAGGGAGGGAGACGCCACAACCTCTCTGGGCACAGGTTGCCCGGTGCCCTGTCACCCTCACAGCACAGAGTTACACTCTCTTCAGGTATTTATAGACATTGATAAGAACCTCACTGAGCCTCCTCTTCTCCAGGCTGAACAGTCCCAGCTCCCTCAGCCTCTGCCCAAAGCAGAGGTGCTCCAGTCCCCTGGTCATCTTTGTGGCCCTCCGCTGGGTTCTCTGCAGTACGTCCAGGTCTCTCTCGGACTGGAGAGCCCAGAGCTGGACACAGCACTCCAAGTGCAGCCCCACCAATACTGGGAAGGATCACCTCCTTTGACCTGCTAGTGAAACTGTGCCTAATGCAGGCAAGAATATCATTAGCTTTCTTGGCAGCAAGGGCCCATTGCTGGCTCTTGGTCAACTCGGCACCTACCAGGACCCCCAGGTCCTCCAATGCAGAGCTGCTTCCTAGCTGGGTGGGCCCCAGCATGTCCTGGGGGTTGCCTGGGATTGTTCCTCCCCAGGGGCAGGACTGGGCACTTCTCCTTGTCCAGCTTCATGAGATTCTTGTCAGCTCATCTCTCCAGACTGCTGAGATCCCTCTGGATGGCAGCAAGGTCCTCTGGGGAATCAGATGCTCCCCACAGCTTTGTGTCATCTGCAAATTTACCGAGGGTGCCCTCTATCCCCTCATCCAGATTGTTAATGTCTGTTCTTCTTTTGTCTTATCCTATCAAACCTGAAGCTATGATAATCAATATGGCTACTATTTAAAAACATTCTATATGAGGGAAATAGCTTCCGTTCATTTTTGAGTGGTTTTGCCAGTGGAGAATCCTCTGGCACAGGATCACTAATATCAGTAACACACTTCAATATATACAAAGGGTTAATGGGGAAAAAAGTAGAACCAAATCTAGGAAATAGCAGGGCACCAATTTTAAATGAGCAAGGCAGAATATTAAATCTCACCCCAATTCTTTGAGTGCTAGGGTGGAATTATTAACACCCTGGGGGTTGTTAAACCATCTGCAAAAAATGACCAACTTGAAACACAAGCTACGGTGTGCAGTATATGCATCTGTGGAGTGAGATGTTTTAGTTCTGTGACAGATCTTCAAAAGCATGACTGTTTCTCCCTTTCACAATGCTTTCAGGCTTATACAGTCACCTTGAATTCTGCAGGTTCTGAAAGTGTTTTCCAAATCACGTGTGATAACCTAACATCACTGGAGACTCTGCTTTTGGATTTGGAGTAACCAGAACATGAGACAAAGGGAAGAAAAGGATTTTGGGGGTGGTCCCAGAAACAGACTTTTAGACCTAATGTCAAACAGTGCTGCTGTGTCTGGAAGTTAAATGCTTTGATTCAATGATGTATTTATATAGTCTAAGTTATTTCCAGTTCAGCAGGAAGACAATTAGATGTCCAGAAAAAAATAAAGTGCACGTAGAAAGACTTTCTTGAGACATCCAGAAAAAAAAAAAAAAAAAGGAAAAAGAAAATAAAAAAAAGGAAAAAGAAAATAAAAAAAAGGAAAGAGAAAATAAAAAAAAAAAGGAGGGAGGTGGAGAGATTATTTCCAGCTGGTGGTTGTCCATGAGAATTTGGTATTGAGAGACTACGAAACCTTTTAATTTTCATCTTGAGCTTCTTTAGGTAGCAACAAATGACTTATGTAAGCATCCATTACTCTAGTTGGAACAATTGCTTTGCATTCAAAATGCTAGTAAGGAGTTATTAAATAAGCTTGTTTCTGTAGCCAAATAATGGGAGCACTCAGAAATAAAGGTTTTTGCATGGTTCCCTAAAATATTTTATGAGAATATAAACAGCTATATAATAACAACAACGAAAATCTTGAAAATATAATGGAAGCATTAAGTAAAGACAGTCAGGGACTTTTCTATTTTCTTTATGGACAGGTTTTTTCACATTCTTGAAGAACTGTGTCAATAGGAAGGTGCAGGAATTTTCTATATTCCTCCCATAGTTCAGTTTGAGGTAGAGTCCTCACTTGCAAGGTAGTAGCTGAAGGCTTGTACCCAGTTGCCCATTAAGGTGGGAATTAAACATATGTTTCCATTTTTAAGGCAAATGTATTCATTTCAAATTATTATGTAAAAGGTAAGTAATGAGACTTTCACCATTTTCAAAGAAAACAAGAGGTTAATGGTCTGTGATGGATGTTCACATCCAAAAGATGATTTCAGATACTTGTTCCTAGAACCAGATTTAGAGGCCCCTCTCTTTGACACTTCCATGACACTTCTTGTTTCAATCTTGAGGAACTGAACACTTAATTCAGCATGTTGAATTTCATTAGAGGTGGACGTCCAAAAGCTATCTGTAGGCAAGCTCAATATTGTAATCCATGTCCCTGCTTCTATATTATCCCTGAAGTCTTCACAAAATGAATAAGTCCGCTACATTTCTATACATCAGACATGGATATGTAATGGTATACTGTCATTTAGAATTATGCTAAATGATACATTTATAATATAAAATACACCTTCATACAAATCCTATTGCATTAATGAAATATTAATCAAAAGGGTAGAGGTCAAAGATGAAGGATTATAGCTTCCATATTCTCTGGAAAGCCAAAGATGTTATGGCTTTCTGGTAGTCCCAGGACTGTTATTCACCTTGTGAAATATTTTTACATTATACAAATATGTAGTAGACCATCTGAAGCCCTAGTTGCGGTTGTTGCACCTTACCGAGAAAAAAAAAAAAGGGGGGGGGCTGGGGGGGAAAGACTACAAAAAATGTGCATTAAAAAAAAAAAAGGAGTGTCAGATTAATCTTTTAATTCTCCAGATTACTGAAAATACATGATGGATGGAATGATGTATGACACTTTGGATATTTTTAAATGGTTGAATGTAGTGAACATCATGTTCCAGAAGATAATTTTGCCCTTTAATTACAGTAAATTACTTCACTATACAGTTGTGTTGTTGGGGGAAGAGGGGAGGGGGTGTTGTGGTTGGTTTGTTTGTTTGTTTTTGTTTTATTTAATAAATTACTAAGTTGTAGTGTCAAATAGAGATTCTGAATTGTAATTGAGCTCTCAATTGCATAAAGACATCCTTGCTATGATAAATTTATTATATCACCAATTATGTTTGAATAAATAAATTAATTATTGATTAAGATTCCTTTTTTTTTTTTACTCTGAAACTTTTTCACATTGATTTTGACAAGAGTTCTATAATTTTACCATTTTGCAAAAGAAGATACAATTTTTTCTTATTGAGGAGGTCAATAACTTTTCAATAAAAATTCTTGACATACAAAAAAAAGAAATTAAAACATATCTAGACAACATTTATGTAGCCAGGCTTGCAAAGTAAATTCCACTTTAAACAGAGTGAAGCTTCTTCAGTTTTATGAAAATACATGTTCATCCTTCAGTTGAATAATTTTGTTAGAGGCTGTCATCAGAATTGCTTGGAACTTAAACTCAGGGATAGGTTAAATTCCATTTCCTTTAAGTTTCTTACTCTTTAAAAGCAGAGTTTAAATTTTCAAATACAGGTGTTGTCATCTATGAAACTTGTATTGATCCTAGCTAATACTTCAAGAATCAGAGGAATTTGGGAAATAGATTAAAACCCTTCTACTGGATAAATATGGATTTTTTTTTCTGTCTCTCACATTTGTGTCAGTGGAGATTTTTCTCTTTATTTTTATATGTGTACCTAGTATTTTAATCTTTTTTTGTTCTTTAGTCCTCTTGTGTGCTAAAGATGTGTAGATAAATTCCACAAGTAGTAGCATAATTGTGTCCTTCGTTTGTTCATTTTTCTTTTTATGTCTATCAATTTAGTTGATAGACACTTTTTAACTTTGTTCTTATTTAAGAAAGGCTAAACAGCAGTACCCAATTTACTTTATATCAGAGTTACATGCCATCGAGATTAACAGGAACAATGCATATCCTTTTGGAAACATTTTATCTCAGTCTCTAAGGATTTATTCAAACAACACAACATTCTGTTCACATTAGTAACCACAAAAATGAGAAACTTAGATTTAAGTGACAGTTAAGATTTTGCATAATTTTCTTTTTTTCTGTTAGGAGAGAGATTTTTGTCAGACAAATAAGAAAAAATGTGGGAGGTCTTACAGGTAATCACAGCATTACAGACACAGTCATCCTTAAGACACAGTTATGCTTTAATATAACTTTGAGGTATCAAAATTCTTGGCTCAGACAAAAGGAAAAACAGAGCAAATGTCAATAATCTTATGAAGCAAACTGTCTCATACTCCAAGATTAGCTTATTTTATTTCTGTAAAACTTGTAGTTAAAAAGGGAAAGTATAAGTGACAAAAAGTGATTCCCAGTCAAAACATCCTGCTTCTATCTGCTCTTACCAAGGACCCAACCCATCCTGTGATCAAGGTTTTCCTGTTAATTATATATTCAAAATCATTCTGAAAGAATGAAATTATTTAACCAAAGCTTATTCATGGAGACTCCCTTTTCAATACTGTTACTTAAAAATAACAGATGGCAAAATCATATTTGTATATTAAAAGCCTACTGTTCATGAGATAAAGTAGTTGCTGTGCAATGTAGAATTAATGTATTTGCACTTCATAAAAGTAATGCATTTGTTTATGATGGGCAAAATGTAAGGATTTATTATATCACTGGCTATTTATTTCCCTGCTTTTCAGTGCTTAGCTTTTGTAAATGATGTGATAGGTGAATAGCCAGCCACTCAGCAGCTTTATGTGCTTGCAATTAAAATTTTTGTTGTTTCTTTTAATAATTTATGTGAACATATAAAAAGAGAAATACAAAACCTAGCAACACTTTTTCTCTTTTAGCAGGAAAATAAACTAAAATTGATAAGAAAGTGAGACCTTCTTGCTGACCTTACATTGAATTCTAAGGCAAATTTCAAGCTGATTTCAAAAGAACTACAATTTCACCCACAGGGTCTTGCAGTGGTGTGCTCCACTGCAGCTGTTTGTGTGTACATTCCACCTTTACAGTAAGATCCCCATGTTTACAGTTCTTGCAGTAAGTAGCATGATTGCCTCACTTGGTTTCACCCTCCCATGGTTCCTTCCTTCCTTACTCCCAGGCTCAATAGCTCCCACCCTGCCTGCAATTCCTTACTCAGTAGCTGGCTAACATCTTCCATCCAATCTCTCACGTGAGAGAACTTGATAAACGTATAAAGATTTATAAAGCACATGTTTATTGCAATAACAGTAAAACATCATATAAAAGACGTAATGCAATATCAAATTTATAATAACATCTAATGACATAATAGTTATAATTACAAGGAACTATCCTAAAGTTGCTTATAATTAATCAGTTAAGTGGCCTTTCTCAGGACACTGAATTTCTTTGCTTTGCCTCTTCCGTCAGTGCTTGTTTTCCCCAGTTTGAATAATACTGACTTTATTGTCCAATTTGCTTGTCTTCTTTAGATTTCCAAACCCAAGGCACTGCTCCTAGCTAAGATTATATAACCATGTAGGTGCAGATCCTTTATTTGCATCCCCCTTCTGGAAGCTGAAAGTCATGGTTCAGCTGCTAGCCCCTTCTTACACCCCATATCCTAAACTCAGACTTCCTGGCATCCATGTGGATCATGCTATCGTTTCTCCCTTCAGGGATATGAGACAAGGATAAACTGCCTTCATATTAATCTAAGAAATGAGTCTACATTCTTGACTTAGAAACACAAGAAAAAGCATTAAATTGATAAGATATTTCAACCCATACTTCAGTGAAAATGGCTCAAATCAATGTCAAGGATTGACATGGGTAGAACATGGTAGGTGAATACTCAACAGAATGTCAGGCTGGGAATGTCAAGGTAAAGATTGTTCAAGAAATTTTAGTTGCTTTTTATAGATATTTTTGGAATTGGTTGGGGTGGAAAAAGTGAAATTATTCATACATGGTCGTCTACCTTCAGTTATGGCCTAATCAAGTTTCAAATTTTAATTAATTCAATTGTTCCTAATCAGTAAACTGTGGCTTACTCTCAAATATGACATTTAAGAAAAGTGAATTGGACAAAAGTAATCCAACTGGAGAATATGTCTTCCAGTATGTCTTTCTCAGGAAAGTAAGAATAGTGGCTTAGAACATGTTATGGGTTTGTGAAAGTTAGGGGAGGTTGGTTGAAAACAAGATTCAGGGATTCACTCTGTATCTTCCAGAACTGTTCGTAATGAGCAAGACCTCTCACACTTGTTAGTTCTTCCTTCTCCTTCTCCTTCTCCTTCCTTCTCCTTCTCCTTCTCCTTCTCCTTCTCCTTCTCCTTCTCCTTCTCCTTCTCCTTCTCCTTCTCCTTCTCCTTCTCCTTCTCCTTCTCCTTCTCCTTCTCCTTCTCCTTCTCCTTCTCCTTCTCCTTCTCCTTCTCCTTCTCCTTCTCCTTCTCCTTCTCCTTCTCCTTCTCCTTCTCCTTCTCCTTCTCCTTCTCCTTCTCCTTCTCCTTCTCCTTCTCCTTCTCCTTCTCCTTCTCCTTCTCCTTATCAATCTCAAAATTGCAAAAGTTATGATAAAACCACAGTGTTTCCTACTTTTCCTTCCGCAAATCCATTTAAAATTCTCCATCTTCATTTCTTAAGCATGTGAAATTTCAGGTTAAATGTTCTCTGTTACCTTTAGTAACAGAGTCTAGTAAATAAGTGTTATATTTTTAATTATTAAGATATAAATGTGCCTGAACAAATGCCTTACCTTCTCCAATGGATCACAAGTCATTTCTATTAGAAACTAGTCATAAAAGGCATTAGAAACCCAACCCACCCACCCATGCTTTTTTTTTTTTTTTTTTTTTAATCTATGTGATCCGTTCCTTATTTACTTTTAGTACTTTTAGAATCATAGAATCATAGAATGGTTTGGGTTGGAAAGGACCTTAAAGATCATCTAGTTCCAACCCCCCTGCCATGGGCAGCAACACCTCCCAGCTTCTCTGGGCAACCTGTGCCAGTGCCTCACCACCCTCAGTGGAAAGATTTTTTTTTCTGAATATCTAATTTAAATCTCCTCTATTTGTTTAAAACCATTACTGCCTGTGCTGTCACTACACTCCCTGAGAGAGTCCCTCCCCAGCTTTCCTGTAGGCCCCCTTTAGGTACTGGAAGGCTGCTATAAGGTCTCCCCAGAGCCTTCTCTTCTCCAGGCTGAACAAACCTAACTCCCTCAGCCTGTCTTTGTAGGAGAGGTGCTCCAGCCGTATGATCATCTTTGTGGCCCTCCTCTGGACTCGTTCTAATACTTCCATACTTGTGCTGGGGCCCCAGAGCTTAATTTAGTACACCAGGTGGGGTCTCACGAGAGCAGACACTACTTCGCCCTGGCCAAATGTCTCTTGAACAACCAGTCCCAAACTCTTTCTTAGACTTGCTGCTTACATGTAGAGAATGAATCTCGCAGGAGATGCCCTCCCCTTCCGGTGCCGCCTTCCCAGATGCCCTTGAACAATAGGTTTGAGGCTCTGGATCTTGAGAGACCGGTGGGTGAGGATGAGGTAGGAAGCCTACCCAGGAGGATGCCTGAGGTGAGGAAGTTGACTCCACGCCTCAGGACTGCCTCCACCAAGAAAGAAAGAAGGGTGATTGTTGTGGGCGACTCCCTCCTCAGGGGAACGGAGGGCCCTATTTGTCGGCCTGACCCCACACATAGGGAAGTCTGCTGCCTCCCTGGGGCCAGGGTCAGAGACATTACCAGGAAGCTTCCAAACCTGGTTCGCCCCTCTGACTATTACCCGCTTTTGATAGTCCAGGCTGGCAGTGACGATGTTGAAAAGAGAAGCCTCAAGGCTATCAAACAGGACTATAGGGGGCTGGGACGATTGGTGGAGGGAGCGGGAGTGCAGGTGGTGTTTTTGTCTATCCCTACGGGGGAAGGGAGAGGCACGGAGAGGACTCGGAAAGCTCGCGTGGTTAATAGGTGGCTCAGAGGTTGGTGCCAGCACAGAAATTTTGGTTTTTTTCACCATGGGGAGCTTTACTCGGCACCCGGCCTGATGGCCCCAGACGGGTCCCTATCTCCAAGGGGAAAACGGATCCTAGGCCAGGAGCTGGCGGGGCTCATAGAGAGCGCTTTAAACTAGGTAAGAAGGGGGACGGGGCTCAAACAAGGCTTGTTGGAGCTGTGCCGGGGGAAACAATGGCTAGGCCGGGGAAGAAGGCGATGGCCCAGCTGAAGTGCATCTACACTAATGCACGCAGCATGGGTAACAAACAGGAGGAGCTGGAAGCCATTGTGCAGCAGGCAGGCTTCAACTTGGTTGCCATCACGGAGACGTGGTGGGACCGCTCCCACGACTGGAGTGCTGCAATGCCTGGCTATCGGCTCTTCAGGAGGGACAGGCAGCACAGAGGGGGTGGTGGCGTGGCTCTCTACATTAGAGAATCTTTTGATGTTGATGTTGTGGAACTCCAGGCTGGGAATGATAAGGTTGAATCCCTGTGGGTTAGGATCCGCGGGAAGGCTGGCAAGGCTAACTTCCTGGTCGGGGTCTGTTATAGACCGCCGAACCAGGATGAGGAGACGGATGAGGAGTTTTATAGGCAACTGACAGAAGTTGCAAAATCGTCGGCGCTTGTCCTCGTGGGGGACTTCAACTTCCCGGACATATCCTGGAAACACAACACGGCACAGAGAAAGCAGTCTAGGAGGTTTCTGGAGAGCGTGGGAGATAGCTTCCTGACGCAGCTGGTCAGCGAACCTACCAGGGGTGGTGCCCCGCTAGACCTTCTCTTCACAAACAGAGAAGGACTGGTGGGAGATGTGGTGGTCGGAAACTGTCTTGGGCAGAGTGACCACGAAATGGTAGAGTTCTCTATTCTTGGCGAGGCCAGGAAGGGGACCAGTAAAACTGCTGTATTGGACTTCCGGAGGGCTGACTTTGAGCTGCTTAGGACGCTGGTTGGCCGAGTCCCTTGGGAGGCGGTTCTGAAGGGCAGAGGAGTCCAGGAAGGCTGGGCGCTCCTCAAGAAGGAAATCGTGATGGCACAGGAGCGGTCCGTCCCCACGTGTCCAAAGATGAGCCGGCGTGGAAGAAGACCGGCCTGGCTCAACAGAGAGTTGCGGCTTGTGCTTACCAGAAAAAAGAGGGTTTATAATCTTTGGAAAAAAGGGCGGGCCACTGAGGAGGACTACAAGGATGTAGCGAGGCTGTGCAGGGAGAAAATTAGAAAGGCCAAAGCTTATCTGGAGCTCAACCTGGCTACTGTCGTTAAAGACAACAAAAAATCCTTTTACAAATATATCAATGTGAAATGGAGGACTAAGGAGAATCTCCATCCTTTACTGGATGCGAGGGGAAACCTAGTTACTAAGGATGAGGAAAAGGCTGAGGTGCTTAATGCCGCCTTTGCCTCAGTCTTTAGCAGCAATACCGGTTGTTCTCTGGATACCCAGTGCCCTTGAGCTGGTGGAAGGGGATGGGGAGCAGGATGTGGCCTTCGCTATCCATGAGGAAATGGTTGGCGACCTGCTACGGAGCTTGGATGTGAGCAAGTCGATGGGGCCAGATGGGATGCACCCGAGGGTACTGAAAGAACTGGCGGAGGAGCTGGCCGAGCCGCTTTCCATCATTTATCGGCAGTCCTGGCTATCGGGGGAGGTCCCAGTTGACCAATGTGACGCCCATCTATAAGAAGGGCCGCAGGGCAGACCCGGGGAACTATAGGCCTGTCAGTTTGACCTCAGTGCCAGGAAAGCTCATGGAGCAGATTATCTTGAGGGTCATCACGCGGCACTTGCAGGGCAAGCAGGCGATCAGGCCCAGTCAGCATGGGTTTATGAAAGGCAGATCCTGCTTGACGAACCTGATCTCCTTCTATGACCAAGTGACGCGCTTGGTGGATGAGGGAAAGGCTGTGGATGTGGTTTACCTTGACCTCAGTAAGGCTTTTGACACCATTTCCCACAACATTCTCCTCAAGAAACTGGCTGCTCGGGGCTTGGACTGGCGTACGCTTCGCTGGGTTAGAAACTGGCTGCATAGCCGGGCCCAGAGAGTCGTGGTGAATGGAGTCAAATCTGGTTGGAGGCTGGTCACTAGTGGTGTCCCCCAGGGCTCGGTACTGGGGCTGGTCCTCTTTAATATCTTTATCGATGATCTGGATGAGGGCGTCCAGTGCACCCTCAGTAAGTTTGCAGATGACACCAAGCTAAGTGCATGTGTCAATCTGCTCGAGGGCAGGAAGGCTCTGCAGGAGGATCTGGATAGGCTGGAGCGATGGGCTGAGGTCAACTGCATGAAGTTCAACAAGGCCAAGTGCCGGGTCCTGCACCTGGGGCACAACAACCCCAAGCAGAGCTACAGGCTGGGAGATGAGTGGCTGGAAAGCTGCCTGGCCGAAAAGGACCTGGGAGTATTGGTTGATAGTCGGCTGAATATGAGCCAGCAGTGTGCTCAGGTGGCCAAGAAGGCCAACAGCATCCTGGCCTGTATAAGAAGCAGTGTGGCCAGCAGGTCTAGGGAAGTGATTGTCCCCCTGTACTCGGCTCTGGTGAGGCCGCACCTTGAGTACTGTGTTCAGTTTTGGGCCCCTCGCTACAGGAAGGACATGGACGTGCTTGAGCGAGTCCAGAGAAGGGCAACCAAGCTGGTGAGGGGTCTGGAGAACAAGTCTTACGAGGAGCGGCTGAGGGAGCTGGGCTTGTTCAGCCTGGAGAAGAGGAGGCTCAGGGGCGACCTTATCGCTCTCTACAGTTACCTTAAAGGAGGCTGTAAAGAGGTGGGGGTTGGTCTGTTCTCCCACGTGCATGGTGACAGGACGAGGGGGAATGGGCGAAAGTTTCGACAGGGGAGTTTTAGGTTGGATGTTAGGAAGTACTTCTTTACCGAAAGGGTTATTAAGCATTGGAACGGGCTGCCCAGGGAGGTGGTGGAGTCACCATCCCTGGAGGTCTTTAAAAGACGTTTAGATGTAGAGCTTAGCGATATGGTTTAGTGGAGTACTTAGTGTTAGGTCGGAGGTTAGACTCGATGATCTTGAGGTCTCTTCCAACCTAGAAATCTGTGATACTGTAATGAGAAATTAAAAGAAATTCTGCTAGACTTGCAATATCTCAGGAGGTTTTATTAGGCACAGCCCACCCTTTTTCCATTCTAAAGCATGAGTGAACACAGATCTGTGCCTTTTCAATACCTTAGTGAGAGTTGGAGCTGGCTGAACACTGAAGATGGTGACAGGGTGGGCAGTGAATGGAATTTCTTCCAAGATAATGCAACAGCGCAACAGCGGGTGAAGGGAGGATAAAGACTCCAGATTTCAATTCTTCTTTCATAGCTTTGCTTTTAAAACTCAACAACACCCCACACTATTGTTTCCCAGCCTGCTCTTCCCTCACTTTCCTAAACCCAGCTGACCTCTATTCTGTTTTGTCAACAAAAAAAAATAAATTTTGCTAACTTGGAAGAGAAGAATTACATTTTATTCATAATGCTAAAGTGACTGTGATGGGACATACACACCAGTGTAAACAAGAGCAGGATTTAGCCTTTTGCCATTATCATTCAGAATCAGAAAAATAGATCTATCACCTGCCATGCTACAACAGTTGTTTGCTGCCTTTTTGCCCTCTATACTTATTGTTTGAAAAATTAGAGGAAAAACTCAGAGCATATTATTGCTGAAAAGAACCCCAGGGCCTTGAGCAGTGGTGAGCTCCCATAGGCAGGCTTCTGCAGTCTCTCTGTAAAGTTTAAGCAGGTGATATCAGGCATTGCACATTGTTAACTTCCTGAATATATCTCTGGCTTCAAGCACTCTTACTGATGCTACTTTTCCTTCTATAGATTTTTCATTTGACTTTTTTTTCCAGAGATAAAAACCTATCTTTTGCAAGAATGGGTGCTAATTCCCCTTCTCTCCCTCCTGTTTCTCAGGTACTGAGATTCCTGAGATAACCTTGTACTTATACCTGTTACTGCTGTCTCTTGTTCACTATTAGCACCAGAGAGTAATTTGATTGAATAAAGCTTATGATGAGCCTTTTCCATTTGCTGTTCTTCCACAACTTGGTTCACTACCTTTTTTTCCCCCATCCTAAAAGGTTCTTCCTATTTCACTTAAATATGCTGTTAAGCTTCTTATTCTTAAATTCTTTTCTCCCTTATGAACAGGGAAAAAAATATATAAAAAAAAAAAAAAAGAAAAAAAGGTTAAAATTAATTGATATCTAGCCACAAAAATGCACAAAGCTTGAATCTTCAGGCTCTCTGTCAACTCTAGTTCAGAAATTTTTGGCAAGATGAGAACAAATATATAGTTGCAATACAGTTGCCTTGCTTCTTTCTGTCAAGATGACCTGGCTCACTAGACTTGTCTCTGTTTAAATATTAGGTCTTTCTTTGTTAGCCCAGTTTACTTTGACTGAAATGGACAGATTTGCACAAGTAGCTCCACCAGCAGGTCTGAGGCTGCCATCTCCGAAACAGTGGCAGTGATAAGTAGTTGAGAATAAGCTAAAGGGTAGGAGCTTCTTTAAGGCATCACAGCTGCAGCTGGAAAAAGATATATGCACATAGCCAAATATCAAAATATTTAATGTAACACCCATTCCATTGAAAAGCATAAATATTGACTATTCTGAGACACTTAAGATACTATATTTTCCACAAAACTGGAAAATTTTTATTCTGTGTGTGTTTGAATATAAAATGATTAGGCAAACAATTTGACCCATGCAGTTATAATACGATAACCATTTGGCTGGGAGCCCATCAGGCTGCTTGATTTCTCTAACCATTTTGTAAAGTAAGATAACAACATTTCCAACCCTTTGAAGGTATTTGCCTTTTGCTTAATTACAATAATCACCCATTTATTTTCTTATCGGGGCAAGCACCCAAACTCTGATCTATTTTTCAAATACTTAGTTATAATGGCAAATAAAGGTGTAGCTTTATTTTGGCAGAAGTTTAAGGGATACAGAATATTAAGTAAATAAGACCCCAATACTGCCATGTAGAATAATAGCTTTATCATTAAAAGAAATGAAACTATTTGTTAAAAGAAATAATATTCCAAGTGCACATGTGACAGATTCTGATTCAACATGACAAAAATGAAACATGAGTTAATATTTCAACATATATTTTACAAAGGGTTGGAAGAATTTTCTATCAGAAAAGCCACATGGTAGCCAGAGAAATATGCCAAAAGGCAAAGCTTTGGCATTCCTATAATATTGAGTTAATGAATAGTGAAATACGTGGGCTTAAATCAAGGAGATGGACTGAAATCAGGCTCTGAAAAGTTGTGTACGAGCATCTAAATTACTTACTAAAATTCTGACTGTGCATGTACCTACAGCCAAATATCAAAGCATATGGAAGGTGTCTGAAAATGAATAGTATACCCTGAGCTGCTGATTGCAATCAAAATCTGTGTAACCTTTTAAAAGCAAATGCTTATCAAAATTCAGTTCATGTTTTGGCACTATCTAATGTTTCTGTCTCCTTAGATGAATATAACCTGAAGGCAGTCACTCTACACCAAGAAAAGGCTCCAGACTGAGGTGCAACTGATTGCACTGGTAACACACTCAGCATCTAAAGCACAAATTGGGAAACACTTTTATTGTCATTTTTGTGTCCAGATCCCAGTTTGTGTGCTGCCTGCTTTCCTGCTGTTTGACTTTTCCGAAGCCTTACTGGTGACATTCCCACTTCCCTCAAAACCCCTGTTTTCTAAAGATTCACTGTTTTGCTCACCTTTGAGACTGGGTCCTGATCCTTTCTTATTCTGCTTGAGCCAGAATCTGGCAGTTTTGTCACTCACTGTTGCATCCTAATTAAAACTGACTCTATTGATCCAGCTCAATCCTTTAAGATCTTTCTAATCAAAGACATGGAAGCCCAAGTCGGTCTTTCTTGATGACTGTCATTCTGCAATCATAGCTAGGAAGGGAGGCTGCCTGTGAGGAACAATGGAGAGCAACATCCGTGGGACAGTTATTGTCCACATAGAGCAATTTGTTGTCTGAAAATAAAACCTGAAGGTTTTTTTGTGGTGAAATGGTATCTTTTATGATCAGCTCATTCTTTTTCCTGCATGAGCTTCCTATGCAAATCTGCTGGACCTGAATGCCTATGGCTATTTAAATGGACATTCTCAAGCAATAGAGATAAAATTATATGTTTCACAGCAAATCATATTTTTAATTAATTGAACCATCTCCCTGTCAAATTAGAAAAGACATGGGAGTGGACTAGGAAGGCCAGCTGGCTTGTGTATTCAAACTGAAGAAAACAGATAACATGTAGCTGTTACCAATATGATAAGGTAGGCTTGGAATATGTTTATAGCCCACCTATGTCAACGTTAGCATCACAGCTATAAACCGTGAATTTAGTACCGCCAGTACTGGCTATATGTTGGTTTCCCAGCACCTCCTCCACTCAGTTACTGCTTTTAAGATTCACACCTTCAAGAGACGAGAGCCTTGTGTTTACCCTTTAGGCAGAACAAGTGTCTGCGTGTGTCTGTGTGTCTGCTGTGTAGGTAGTGGGTGGGTTTGGTTCCTAGCAGTTTTTAATTTAATGCTCTCCTTGTAACGTTAGCTTCCCCTCTTATGACACAGATAACCATGTGAATTTTTGCAGATGTCCAGCAGATCTCTCAAATTATCATGTTTTTTAATCAGTCACCACCCTGATTCTGCAGCAGGTTATCACAGAAACAGTCACAGAGGTAAGTAATATCAAGTTTCTCACCTCCTGCGGCACATCCCCCAAAACACATCAATCCACGTCTCCAGGTAGATGAAATAACCTGGCTGTCACTGATCCAGAGCCAATGAAATAACCTGGAGGTAGGAGGGCACTGCCTGGAGCTGCTTTGTTTCCCTACGCATCCCACCAGTTGCCACTGCTCTCGCATTACCTTCTGTCCTTTCAACCCTGCAAGCTAGGTGGTCTGGCTTAAAATCAAAATAAACCATACAGGATATTTTTCACCTGTGTCAATTAATCCAGACTATGTAGACAAAACCAAACCAAACCAAAACAAAAAAGGAAAACAGCAGATAGAAATACGACGGCAGCCATCTCCTGCTGCAGGGTGTAGCAGCAGCAGCTGGGTTAGGCTGCTGTAGGCGATGCTGTAGGCACACATCGACCAAGCACCAAGGACATGAAAGAAGAGCTCGGGTCTCTGTGACACCAGCGGTCAGTCTCTTCCCATACACAGGTGACCTGCTCCAAGTGGGCTCAGAAAACAGCAAAATCAGCAAAAACACGGTAATCTGGAAGCTGTTTTTTCCTCTCTTTCCTTCTGCCAGCTTTTATATAGGTCCCACGTGGCTGCTGTGTTGTGCAGAAAAGCCAGCACACTTGCTGCAGCATTACAACTGCTAGCGTACAAGCTGCTTCGCATGTACCTATGCAAGATGCAGCCATCCCTCAGGCTCACCCAGCAAATACCTTCTTTTTACTCTGTCTCTGGAGAGCTCTTGATGACTGCCCATAACACAGAGTGAAATCTGTCATCCTCCACTCGCCCCGATGCCAGCTAGAGCTATCGTCTGGATGATTGAATTCAATCACTAATGGCCCATTTGCTTTAAGGAGCTCATTCTGCAATTCACAAGGATATCTTGCCTTCAGAGGAGTGATTTTCCCAGGGAACATATCTATAGCTCCTTTTCTGTTAGTATGCAGTAGGAAAAAATAATTTCTAGTACTAAGATTAAGCAAGCTTACATAGTCTCCTTGTTAAATCTTAGATAATTTTTGGCCACACTGTCACAAATTTAAAATAATTACAATTGGTATCTCAACATTTTCTCATTAATGCCATTAGAACAATGAAGCCTGTGGCTTTTCTTCTATTTGCTTGTCTCTATGTTGTGGTACCTAACAGCTCTGCAGTTTGTCAGTCCATCTTCTCCCTCCCTTCTTTTCACTTGTATGCGTGGTTCATTTACATGTTTTCATCTCATCTCCTGAACAGAAGCTGCTTGTATCAAGTAGTATCTTTTACCATAGCGGGGTATAGGACCTGGTGCTCTGGGAGGGAGTCCTGACAGGAGGAGGCATCTATGTGTCTACATTGCTGATCTGAGTTAACCCTGCTGGCTTGAAATGGATTGGAAACCACTGCAAACTATTCACTGTCTTCTGTAACTTTAAGGGCAGCAGCAGATAGCACAGAGCGATAACATTTCAACGAGCAGGCCAGTATTTTATTTTATTTTATTTTATTTTATTATTTTTAACCACAGCCTAAAACATCCCTTTTTGTTCTGAAAATATATTAAATTTTTCTCAAGATTGCTATGCAAAAGCTTTATATAGATGATCCATCTGAAAGGCCAGGTATGATATAATGTGAGAAAGACCAGAGGGAAAAAAAAAAAAAAGAAAAAAAAAGAAAAGAGAAGAAACAATTAAGTAACTCTGTGGTTAGGTGACTTGTAAGAGGAAGGGAACACCATGTTCTGCCCAGAACTACTTCTGTCCTTTTGCATGAAAGTAAGGATTTTAGAAGTTATGTATCAACAGGGAACAAAAGGCAGTGAGACCCCTTCTGCCTCCTGAGTGAGTTTCTTGCCAATGAGGTGAAAGTCTTGTTCACCCTTGCAGTGCATGCTCTCAGGTGCAGCCTAGTACAAAAGAACAATGCTTCCTTCCCAGAGAAACACCCTCTGGGTAAAAAATGGGTGTTTCTCAATTTCTAACTTCCTGCATAAATGGGCAAGACGCTATTTGCAAGGAGTGCATTGCAGTACCTTGCCCTGCTTCTCTGGCCACCGTACTACACAAAACCTCTGCTCAGTGTCAGCAGGAGCTGAGAGCGCTGAGAAGATGATGGCAGTGCTTTCTGCCTGTTGAGGCACACTCACAGACTTGGTGTTCCCTCTTGGACTGCTGCAAGCAACTGCTAAGCATGCAGACAGCAGCATGTCAGGTGTTCTACATGCCACTCAGAGGCCCCTCAATCTCTCCATCCATTGTGTACACCATCTGGGAAGGGAAGGAGGGGAGCAAGTATTTAAAGACTACACACCACACCTATTTTCAGGCATCCAATTTATTCTGTTAGGACTTGCACCTATGAAATAACCCATGATTTACACCAGTACCTCTGAAAAACAACATACTAAAGCAAAACATAAGAGCTGTCTCCTGATGAGCTACGATTCCTCTATTCTGAAATCTCTTCTGCACAAAAAGGATTACCAGAAGCTTTCCTGCATGCTTGCAGCAGAAATTGCTTCCCCCCCCACCCCCTTCCTTCAGTAAAAATAAATAAATAAACACATTCCCTGGGTATCTGACAGCTTGACTAATTGCAAACAAGTTTTCAAATGAGGAACAGAACAGCAAGATTTTCAATCAGGTCTCTCCACAGTATATCATTTTAATTTGAAATTTATTGAAAATAAATTAGCGTAATTATCCACCGAATCTAGCATTCATTGACAGTGAGAGAGATTTTAGGCCAAATGACTAGAATTTAGTATTTTAGAAAATAATACTTCCTGTGCAAAGCTCTAATACAAATGAATTTACATTAACAATCAATAGTGGCCTCAGGTTTAAGCAGCCAATGTATACAAATCCGTAAATTCCCTAGGGTCCCTCACTGCACATATTCCTTGATTTGCCATTTGGCTATAGGCTCAGTCTCAAATGTACTGACCTTTTTGTTATCTAACCTAATACTTACAGTTGCAACCTCTGGCTAAGATTAAATCCTACCTGTCCTACCTTGCTCTAGTCTCTGGTTGAGAAGTTTAGCCTCAGCACTGCTGCCTGGTTTGCAAGCCAGCTGTGGTCCCCATAACATTTGTATGACACCTGAGAGTGATAAATGCATGCAAAAAAAACATTACTAATGTATCAAACAGCACATCAGGAGCTGATGAGGCACTGAAATGAAATAATGATAGCAGATCACAGCCTTCAGTGAATTTCTGAGCAGCGACATATTCCACACTGCCTAAATTAATGCAAGTAGCTCAGGTCAGACAAAACAGATCCATGAGAGAAAAGGTAACTGGGTGGTGAGAGAAGGATGGCTCAGGCTGCAGAGGTCTTTTGGGGCAAGGGAGCGTTGTGGATGCCACGTGGCCCTGCTTTGGCCTTGCATTAGGCTCATTCACAAAACAGCTGGGGTTGATTCTGGTCTCTACACATGCATTAAAAAATTCCAGTGAAACCCAAGATGACGGAGGACATCGGTGACTCAGTAGGTGACATTCTCCTTTCTGAGTCAGAGCTGAACAGACACAGCAGTATGATGCTGGAGGACAGTGCTGCTGGACAAGATGCAATGAGATCAGAAACACTGACAGTCCCACACTGTTACTTTACAAGGCTGTTTGCTCAGTTATCCTCATCAGGCTCCAACTGGAAATTTACATCCTGCAGACCAAAGTCACTCTTGCAGTTCTACTGCAAATGACATTGTTCATAATGTTCTCTCTAAAAATTTATACAGTAATGCTAAATCATCACTGTATTTCAGTCTGGAGATGACTGTAACTCTGCACAGAGCTAAGTAAATCTCATATGTTGTTTGCAGAGCGCGGGGACCCGCAAAAGGTGAAAGAAGCTATACTAGGTTAAAATTGAACTCTATCAATAAACCCAATAAACTAATAGGGAAATCAGAATTTGTAATAATTTTATGATGATGAGATCTTTAAAAAAAAAAAAAAAAAACACTGTTACATTCCATCCTTGGAATCTTCCATGGTCAAGGAGTGACATAAAAACTGCTATTGTTTTGGTGGTGTCAAAGGAACAGATAAGGTGAGGACTCTCTTTTTCCCTCTTTTTCCTCTCCTTTTCCCACTCTTCTGGGCACCATTATTACGAATGGATTGCCTCTCCCCTGAGAAGTCAGTTTTCTAAATCCTGGCAATGTGCAGAGGAAGGAGAAGAGGGCAGAACTCACAAGGCAGAGCAAGTATCACAAACGGAGCAAATATCCCATGAGTTTTCCGACACATCTGGTTTGGGATTTTGGAGTTTTGGGATTGGGTTTAGCTAAGAAAGGCTAAACTAATGAGGAATCTTTATTTCCCCAAAGCAGGGCAGATAACCCCACAGACACTAATGCTGGCCCTTTGAGTGCATTCAACTTGAGTGCCAAGCTCATGGTACTCCAAGAACAAAACCCTGCAGGAGCAAACCTGCAGTCTAGACTGGCCAGTCTTTAGCACTAGCAAACATCCACCTCTGTAAGCCTGCATGCACTTCAATACCATGTTTCATTATTTGCATCTTCAAGCAAGGTATTTGTTTGACATAGACATAAACCAAATCTCTTTTCTCGTGGTTCTGTGTTTCTGAGTTTGGGGCTGAAAAAGCAACCTCCACTGTCTCCATTGTGGTAAAGACTCTGCTATCCCAGAAGAATAAACGGAATATTTTGCTGCAAAGTCACAGAAAGAAGGGTGTGAGAATAAGGTGACAGCAGAAAGAGGCCTCTGTGTCTCCCAGGAGAAAATAGGAATTTAAAAAGCAGTACAGTAAAGGAATGTACTAGCTACAAAATTTGCATTGAACATGTCTCCAGGCATTGCAGAAACTCTGAAATTACCACAGATATGGAGAATACGAGCTCTTTCAGATTAAAAGACAATATTGTCCTGTGAAGCATAGCAAGCATGTGCTGTAGTATATAAAAGAAAAAAAATAGTCTTTAATAAAGATAGCCAGAAATGAAGATAGGCCAAAGGAAGTCTTATGTTTATGAAACAACCAAGGGAAATGGGTGAACACAGTATAAAAGAGACCCCTACTGAATCAGAAATGGCATATCTAGTTTCCTCAGCAGCTCAAGACAGAAAGAAATCAGGTGGGAAAAATACAGAGGACAACAGAAGAGGCTGCTATTTGTTCAGGAAGATGAAAGGCATCATGGAAATCAAGTCTCCGTTTACTTGAGGGAGGGTGGAATAGGAGCAGTGTATAAACCTCAAAGAAGCTCATGATTCAGAAAACAGGCACACTCCCTCTATGTATTCTTCCCAGACAACAGCACAAATCCAAAGAAGAAAGTAGGGCTTTGTTTAATCTGGTAAGAGTTTGGTCCTTGGTCTTTTTCTAAGGAAGTAGAAAACCAAACTACGATTTCTCTCAGTATCACGGTTAAATTGCTAATGTTTCGTACATAAATATTTGCTTCGAAGATTTAAGCTCTCACATCAGAGATGCCATGCCGTCCTGAGGATGTGGAATGCATACTGAAGGCAGTAAAACTGACTGAAGTCCAGTTTTTCACGTTGACTATGGAGAATCAGGAGCCTGTGACTCAGTTCTTAGCTTTGCTACAGACTTTCTGATAATCCAGGTTTTAATTTGGATATGCCTCCATGGTGTGCCTCTGCAACCTCACCCAGTGAAATTGATGTGAACCCTAGCTGTTTGTGTTTGGTGAGCTCAAGATGAAAGCGCTTCATACAGAAGGGATAAATTGCTGTATACGGAAAATAGTTGTAAAATGTCAAGTTTTTCTTCCAGATTTAAAAACTTCAGCTCTAGTTTTAAATACAACCAACAGAGTATATACAATGCTTTTCAATACTTTGCCATAACATTATGTTCTTTTTGATCTATGAATTTTAGTCACAGGTGAAAGGGATTACTTTTTAACTGATGTTAACTTGATAACTGGAGATGGATTTTGTTTGTTTGTTTTTGTTTCTTTCTTCTTTTTTTTCTTTTCCAGTTACAAAAACAAACAAATTTAAAAAAATTATTATGAAAAAAAAAAAAATTTTGTATAATATTCCTAACCAATGAGTCCTGAACTTTATTTCTTTCCCTTATATTAGGTAAAATTTGAAAGATTTCTTGATTGCAGGAAAATGACTGTTTGAGTTTGAAAACAACTGTGTATGGTGTCTTAGACACTGTTTTCTTTTAAATAGCAAACTGTCAATGCTTGGATGTCAAGCCAATGATGAAGAACTCTTTAGAAAGAACTGACCTGTCATGAGGCAAGAATTAACAGACATACTAAAAAGTTATTGAAAACAGCAGTCATTGCTACAAAATCATTATTTAGAACTTCCTGGGATTTTTAATGAATTTGCCAACTTCAGAGAAATGCAAGCCAGAGACAATATTTCCTATGAGAAATGTGGAGGATCTCAAGGTACTTTGCAAATCAGGTGTACATTCATTGTAGAAGCACCAGTGTATCTTCTGTTGTAGAAAATATTTGCTGTTTAAGAACATGTCACAACATCGTAAAAAAGATTTTGGACACAAAATTAAAAGTATAACCTATGAGATTGCTAAGACTAACTAGTTAAATATAATATAAATACATCACTCAAAAGAGCTTTGATATGGCTTTCAGCAAAAAACTGATTTCTTTGGAAAAAGAAAGAAAGAAAGAAAGAAAGAAACAAACAAACAAACAAACAAACAAAAAAGTTTGATTAAGAAACTAAAATACAGACATTCAGCTCCTTTAGGATCCGTGCAGCTGCGAGTCCCTAAGACCTGCATTGCCTTTGTGGGATCCCATCAAGAGAGCACACTGTAGCACAGAGGTAGAAATAGCTCATCTGACTGCTTCCAGCTGCCATCCCCCAGTCTTTCTGAACCCATGAGCAACCATCCAACTCCCTTTCAGCTAGGCAAATAATTCACCATTTATCAGAACTGGCTCAATGCATAGGGAGCTGCTGGGGCAGCAGAAGACCCTGAGGCTCTCCTGTCTCCGCTGCTTGGGCAATACCCCTGCAAAGCCTGCACTGGTGCTTCTGAGGAGGGATAAGGGCACATGCTATTGCTACAAAGAGGAGGAGAAGGAAGAGAAACAACTGCAATTATTACCCCAAGCTGCTTGTCAGCACCAGGGACAGCAAGTGTGATTCTGGAATAAACAGTGCAGCACCACACTTGGGATGCACACCCAGCATCCGCGCTTGATGTGTCCCCCTACTTCTTTTTCTCTGGCATCAGGTGCCCAAGCCATAAAAGAAAAAAAAAATACAATTTAATTATACTGTTTAAGAATCTAAAACATTTGCTAATTCGTAGGTGGAACAGGACATGAACGTTTGCATATCACCATAAAAAAAAAAAAAAAAAGTCTTTGGCAAATGTCTCTGTAGCATCTACACCTACATTTATTTGAGTGTTAGAACACAACTGCACATTCAGTTGTGCACTCATTCAACACAATTCACTCTGTCAGGACTGGTTGTACTCTCCAACCAACACTGTTCTGACTCTCCGAGCTGCAAGCAGTGAAGCAGGCAAACAAGTAAAAGTAAGGGCTCCCATGTTCAAATCTAACAGATGTATGTGGAAGGGTTTTGGACACCCCCTTCCCTTTGTTAACCCAAGCTAACAATAAATAAACCTACTTTACTGTGGGACCTGAACCAACAGTGATAAATCTAATCCACTTATGCTACAGAATAAAAATAATTGATGTAGTGTCTTTGCTTCTACTGTTTAAAGAAAAATCTTCATGACTTTAAATAGTTGGTGTAACAAAGGCTTAAGGTCTGTTAATAATTCATATTCCATAGCAAGAAAAAAATGATAACAGATTTTAAATGGGTCATGAGGGTATGGTCTAACTCTGGCAGTCATGGTACTGAATGCAAAAATTACACACAATACCATCGGCAGGGAAAGGATGGCTCATGGTGGGCAGAAGAGTGGATGGCTTAAGAGGCAGAGAAACAGCAAGTAGTGGTAAAGGGAAAACGACCCTTGAACAACAGTCAAAACTAAACAGTCTGTTTGAGTAAATATTTCTTTATGGAAGTGTTAAAGTAATTCCTTCCTAACACAACAGTGAACTCCAGGGACAGCTGGAGCTTGATGACTTACAGGATAAAGATTTTCTTAGTAAACAAAAGACACTGCAGTGTTGACCAGGGACTTTTTATTTTATTTTATTTTATTTTATTTTATTTTATTTTATTTTATTTTATTTTATTTTATTTTATTTTATTTTATTTTATTTCATTTCATTTCATTTCATTTCATTTCATTTATTTTATTTTATTTTACTTTATTTTACTTTATTTTATTTTATTTTATTCTATTCTATTTTATTTTATTTATTTTTAGAAATGAAAGGTATTCATAGCTTAAAGAGAACAGCAGAAGGCCAGATATATTGTATGAGATGTGTAGTATTAGTGGTGTGGGAGGATATTACATAGGCCATCTTTTTGGCATTTCTATCACTATGTATTTAATATTCTTAATAAACATCCTGCTTACATTTTTGACCATACCAAGAGAGGTGAATATCTTTGGACACTCAAATTCAATACTGGCAAGCAATAGATAGGAGTGCTAAATCTTGATTACTGCTTCATGGTCATGACTAACAATCCTCAACACAGTTCAAGGACACCTATGCTAGCTCCACAGATGACGACATTCCATGCACAGAAGTCTACTGATGGCGTCATAGAGCCAGGAAGTTCTCTTGGCACCTCTACAGTGCAGCAGAATTTTTTACAGTCGTACCATCTGTGAGATGCGGGACAGACAGAGGAGGCAGTCAGAAAAGGCTGAATCCCGTGAACTTAGGGAAGAAGCCTAAAGAGAACAAGCTAAGTTGGGTGGATCAAGTGACATCTAGAACATAACTAGAGAATTTTGTATCCCTACACTTTCTTATTAGCATCCAAACAATGTTGATAACATTCTTAATGGCTGATCTGCTAATCACACGTGTAAATATAATACAAGATACTGTACCTCTCTTTGAGCTCTGTTCCTACGCACACTCATGGTGTGAGGCAAAAGCCAAATTCCTAATATGTCAGCACAAAGACCCCAGTGATATGATTCAGAAATTTAACTTTATATCCTAGTAAATCTCTTTATGTACTGTCCTACTACTACAGATAAACATTTTGAAACATACTTCTTACATAAGGAAGGTAAGTGTTTAATACTGCTTATGTTTAGATCACCACAGTTCAAGAGAGAGATAGTTTGTCAATACAAACTGAATGTATACTGTGTTTATTGGATTAATCACTTTTGACACATTGTTGGAAACCTCTAGCAAAAAACAACCCACAATCCACACCAGCTCAACCACCCAAAAGTACATTTTATGACCTGCAGTGTAACTTCTCTTGGCACAATACAGTGTTTTAGCCATTGCACCTCAGTTTCCCTGGAAGGATTTGCCAGCTGGTCTAATAACTTGGAAGGGAACCTTCACATCAGGTTAACAAGACTGTCAAAGCCCTCCCAAAATAATAAAGGGATATAGTCAAACAGAAAGTAAGAGTTTCTCTGGCTCAGGTAGCCAAGGCTGTCACATTATGTTGTGATTTCTGTTGCTCCTATATTAATTCATTACTTTGATCCTATTTTTCCCTTCCAGTCCCTATGCAGCTCTGAACAGTTCTTGACACCAGCCTCAAGCATGAATACTTCACCAGCATCCCTGTTACTCCCAGTCTCAAAGTCCCTGCTAGCCAGCCTGTTTCCACAATCCTGACACCCACAAGCTCAGCAAGCAAAGCCAACAGTGATTGCTCCGCTTCATTAAGCCTAAATGGGTATATGAAATTTGTTTAAAACACCAGGCCTTTGTCTCAAATGGAAAAGTGAATCTCTGCAACCACTTAAGGTGACAAGATAGAGCAGTTAAAAACAGGAAATAAGAACTTAGAAAATATTGGAGACAAATAACGAAAAGTGGGGTGTAAGTGAAGAAAAGTGCACTGATGCAGGATTTGGTTTAGGGTCTTAATAACAGTATAATTGTTCTTGTGGTGGTTTTACCCTGCTGGGCAGCTGTACTCCACCACTACCACTCTTCACCCCTCCTCCTCAAAAGAGGGGGAGAAGAAAGTGTAATGGAAAGAAAAAGGGTCACAGATTGAGATAAGAATAATTTAATTAAAGGGTAAAGAAGGGGGGGGGGGGGGGGTGCGGAACAAGCAAAGGCCACATGGAAGCAAAGAGGAAAACAAAACCAGACACAATTATTCTCTATTTCCTGCCAATGCACTATGCTCAGCCACATCCCGGGAAGCACAACCTCAATACATGTAGTGTCTTTTTGGGAGGACAGACATCTTCATAACAAGAGTCCCCCTCTTCTTCTCCTTTCCCACCTTTTATTGCTGTTTGACATCATATGGCATGGAATATCCCTTTGATCGGTTTAGGTCAGCTGCCCTGCTGATGCCCCCTCCCCACCCCTTGCCCACCCCCAGCCTACTGGCTTTAGGGGATTTGGAGGGAGTCCTGATGCGGTGCCAGTATTGTGCAGCAATAGACACAACAGTGGTGTGATAACAGGGCTGTTTTAGCTACAAGTGCAGATCATGGCACTGTATGGGCTGCTGCAGGGAAAGTTAACTCCATCCCAGAGAGACCTGGTACAGCGCTCTAGATATCTGCAGCTTTCATCTCGTCATCTAGTCTAGACAAATGTGACGTTGTCCACCTGGATTCTCCTTGATATATGAGATTAAAGCTAGAATCATGTCACACGAGTCCTCTATTGCCCTGAACTAAAGAATTGACCCTGTTATTGCAGGCTGCAAAGGGTTATCACTGAAACAGGAAAACCATTATAAAATGGTGAGAAAATGCTACAACTAAGTGCAGAGCTACATATATCTGAGTTGATTTATCACTATTCAAAACTAAAAAGTTGCAAAATGTAAAATCAGGTTAATTTGAAATAAACATTGTCAGTTTGTTCGGGACCAAAGGGGGGAGGGGGAAGAATCACTGTGGGTCAGCCACAACATTTTGTTTTGTGTGAGGTTTCAAAAAACCTTTTCCAAAAATCTGTTTCAAATGACATTTTTCAAATCTGTTATTTGGCAATACTACGATGTTTCCTTTTGAAGAAACTGAAATTAAGCAGATTTTTCCGAAAAGTTTTCCTGTTTTGTTGTTTGGTTTATTCAAAATGTTTGGCCAAATCCAATAGAATTCATAAATATTTTGGGTCATCCTGAAATGATTTTCTGGTCAATGAGCTTTTCAGCAGAAGAGGGATGCTTAGTTCTACTTCAGATTTTAGTGCTTGTCAGGCCTTCGATATTTGTATCCAAACTGAAGGCTTACAGAGCCTTGAAAAAAACATCCACCAGGAAACTATGCCAGGATGTTTTTAGCAATATTCTGAAAAGACGTGGGTTTTATTACATATCAAAGTGGACCAGAAAATAAGAAAACACTGAAGTGAGAACTCATTTCTAGACATAACATAAATAAGGTCTGATCTTTATTTCATCAGCTTCATCTCTTACCCAGTTCCTTGTCTATTCTCTGACTACATTCACTAGACTTTTAATTCAGGAGGAGGTTGAATGCCTTCCAAAAGTGCAAAGCTCAGCCCAGCCATAACTCCAGCCGTCATTGCTCAGCCTCCTTGCTGATACCTAGTTGGCTGGCATTAACTCTAATTCCGAACTTCTCACCCACTACCAGCCCAAATAAGACTGCATTCATTAAAAACTAATAGTAATAATAATTAATAAATAAATAAAAGCCCCACATGGCGCATTTTGTCACATCACAGAATTTTGCACAAACTCAGTGTAGAGAAAAACAGTTTAGAAAGTACTCTAAATAGGCCATTATTTGGTAGCCCGGAAGTTTGTTATTTGTATTTTCTGTAATTACAATACAAATTGACTTCTCAGAGAGTGACAGCTACTACTGGGTCTCTGTGCAAAGTCTTGGTGAGAGAGGTAGCTTTCCTATGAGTTTTCCTAATAATAAATGCAACACAGTGGGTGGTCAGTAGCTTTGGATTTTGTGACCTATAATATTTTCTGTCAGGGGACATGTTATAAGATTGGTTAGCACTTATTTCTTATGGTTGCCCAGGCATATGTATAAAATAAGTAGAAATCACCTAATTCTGACTGCATAGAAAGATAAAGAAAGAAAGAAAGAAAGAAAGGAAGAAAGAAAGAAAGAAAGAAAGAAAGAAAGAAAGAGAAAGAAAGAAAGAAAGAAAGAAAGACAGACAGACAGACAGAAAGAAAGAAAGAAAGAAAGAAAGAAAGAAAGAAAGAAAGAATAAAAAAGAAAAAAGAAAAACACTGATGTTAGTAAGATTTCTACCACGATTTGTGAAATATGCTGCTGCTTGGGATAATTTGAATAACTATTTCTTTGGCTGGGAAAAAAAAAAAGAAGAAGAAAAAAAAAAAGACAGTCTTTTGTTATCTTCTGACATTTAATATTACTTATAATATTACTAGCAACATGGGATTATCACACTTAAATTCTCGACCAGGCTCCAGCTATGCTTCTGAAGAGTATCAAAAGACAGCTCAGAACATCTGAAGATTTACACAGACAGGAGAGAACTAAAGGGCTCTATTCTTCCTTCAGTGTTCATGTTAGCTATGCACAGAAATCCCTCATGTATCAGCAAGAGCCTCCTGAAAGCACCGAACAAGTGCAAGAAATTTATATACCATGCTTTTGAAAATACATAATAGAACTCAGAGAGCGCTCAAATGCTCCTGTGCTAAAAACATTTTATCCAGTTTCTTGGGTTTTCCTAATATTTATATTGCAATGTAAAATGTATTGACTTATCAAAATGAAAACTGTAGGTTGAACATGTACCTGTTTTTTGCAGTCTTTCAAGTCTCTTGTAAGTACCAAATATAAGGCGGTCACTGGGGAAGAAGGAAGAATGATGTAGTAGCCACACTGTAGGAAAACATTTGGTTGATTAACTTGTAGCCTTTATATACCTTGACTGAGATATATAATGCAAAATGTTCACAATTTAGGAGGTGGTTTTAACAGTTTTTGTGTATAAATAACAACTTCTGCTGGCAATTCAGGGTGTGAGCTTCATTCAGGCTGTGTTCTGAACTACCCCTTGGAGGCAGATTTCTTCTCCATTGGCTACATCTAGGGTTGCCAGTTCCTAGCTTGGGTGTCTAAATAAGGTTGCTGAAGTTAGGCAGAGTGGAGATGGCATATTAAAACTATAACCACTTTCACTTTTATTGACTATTCCAAGACCAATCCTATTTTCTCTCCTGTCACCCCAGGATGTGAGCATCTCTGAAACTTTATGCACCCCTGCATGGGTAACATCAATATTTCAATCCTTGTTTTACAGGGATGGAACTGCAGTACTGAGAAAAACAAAATGCCTAAAACAACCCAGTGGATCTGCTGCAAAGCGGGTCATTTAACTACTGTGTTTCAAGTCCTAACGTAACAATAAGGGATTGTTAGGGTTAAGGAGGAAAAAAAATGCAACCAAATCTAGGAAATAGCAGGGCACCAATTTTAAATGAGCAAGGCAGAATATTAAATCTCACCCCAATTCTTTGAGTGCTAGGGTGGAATTATTAACACCCTGGGGGTTGTTAAACCATCTGCAAAAAAATGACCAACTTGAAACACAAGCTACGGTGTGCAGTATATGCATCTGTGGAGTGAGATGTTTTAGTTCTGTGACAGATCTTCAAAAGCATGACTTTCTCCCTTTCACAATGCTTTCAGGCTTATACAGTCACCTTGAATTCTGCAGGTTCTGAGAGTGTTTTCCAAATCATGTGTGATAACCTAACATCACTGGAGACTCTGCTTTTGGATTTGGAGTAACCAGAACATGAGACAAAGGGAAGAAAAGGATTTTGGGGGTGGTCCCATAACCAGAATTTTACACTTGATGTCAAACAGTGCTGTTGTGCCTGGAAGTTAAATGCTTTGCTGGTTAATTCCCCACAAAGAATAAGATTTTGTTATTACATTGTATTTGCCTGAATTTAGAATACATGAAATTTTGAATATTTCTGATCTGTTCTGGAATGTCAAAACAAGCATACAGTCAATTTTTCACACAAAATTGTGAAATATAACCTTAAACAAAAACTTTTGTAGAATCATAGAACGGTTTGGGTTGGAAGCGACCTTAAAGATCACCTAGTTCCAACCTTCTTACCATGGGCAGAGACACCTCACAATAGACCGGGCTGCTCAAAGCCCCATCCAACCTGGCCTTGAACACTTCCGGGATGGGGCATCCACAGCTTCTCTGCACAACCTGTGTCAGTGCCTCACCACCCTCTGAGTAAAGAATTTCTTCCAAATATCTAATCTAAGTCTCCTCTATTTGTTTAAAACTATTACTGCTTGTGCAGTCACTACACTCCCTCACAAAGAGTCCCTCCCCAGCTTTCCTGTAGCCCTCTTTAGGTACCGTCAGGCCACTGTAAGGTCTCCCCTGAGCCTTCTCTTCTTCAGGCTGAACAAACCCAACTCCCTCTGCCCTTCTTCATAGGAGAGGTGCTCTAGCCCTTGATCATCTTCATGGTCCTTCTCTGGACCCATTCTTATACATCACTGGACTCATTCTTATACATCCATGTCATTCTTGTGCTGTGGGCCGCAGAGATGAACACAGGACTCCAGGCATGGTCTCATGAGAGCAGAGTAGAGGAGGAGAATCACCTTCCTCACCCTGCTGGCCACACTGCTTTCGATCAGCCCAGGATAAGGTTGGCTTTCTGGGCTGCAAGCGCACATTGCTGGCTCATGTCGAGCTTCTTGTCAACCAGCACCCCCAGGTCCTTCTCCTCAGAGCTGCTCTCAATCCATTCTCCACCCAGCCTGTATTTGTGCTTGGGATTTCCTTGACCCAGGTGCAGGACTTTGCACTTGAAATATAATATTGACCTTGCACCTGAAATATAATTCAATTCCACTATAGGCTGGTATCTAGCATTGAAGCAGAAAGCTTTGACTGGGTGTACTATAGTTCTCAGAAGTTGTTCAGTCTTCATGGAGATATTAATGAGGCACTGGCTTTCTTTTTGTCTTAGGGTGGTGATCGGCAGCGCAGAGTCTGGCTGGAGACCTGTGACTAGAGGTGTTCCCCAGGGGTCAGTGCTGGGTCCAGTCTTGTTCAACATCTTCATCAACGACCTTGATGAGGGAAGTGTCCACCCTCAGCAACTATGCCAATGATACAAAGCTGGGAGGAGTGGCTGACGTGCCAGAAGGCTGTGCTGCCATTCAGCAAGACCTGGACAGGCTGGAGAGCTGGGCAGGAAGTAACCAAATGAGGTTTAACAAGAGCAAGTGTAGAGTCCTGCACCTGGGAAGGAACAACCGCATGTATCAGTACAGGCTAGGGGATGACCTGCTGGTGAGGAGCTCTGAGGAGAAGGACCTGGGGGTCCTGGTGGACGACAGGTTGACCATGAGCCAGCATTGTGCCCTGGTGGCCAAGAAGGCCAATGGGATCCTGGCATGCATAAAAAGGAACATGGCCAGCAGGTCAAGGGAGGTGATCCTCCCCCTCTACTCTGCCCTGGTCAGGCCTCACCTGTTGTCCTGTGTCCGCTTCTGGGCTCCCTGGTATAAAAAGACAGGAATCTCCTGGAAAGAATTCTGGGTCTATTCAGCCTTGAGAAGAGAAGAACGAGGGGGGATCTTATCAATGTTTACTAATATCTTAAGTGTGGGAGACAGAGGGATTTGGCCAACCTCTTTTCAGTGGTTTGTGGGGACAGGACAAGGGGCAATGGCCGCAAAATGGATCACAGGAAGTTCCGCACCAACATGCAAAAGAACTTCTTCACGGTGAGGGTGACAGAGCACTGGAACAGGCTGCCCAGGGAGGTTGTGGAGTCTCCTTCTCTGGAGATATTCAAGGCCCGTCTGGATGCCTACCTGGGCAACCTGCTCTAGGGAACCTCTTTGGCGGGGGGGTTGGACCCGGTGATCTCTTGAGGTCCCTTCCAACCCCTACAAGTCTGTAATTCTGTGATTCTGTGATTTTCATGAAGAAAAAGAAAAAAAAAAATCTGAAAAAAAAATCTTTTGTTTTGTACACACTTTGAGTAAAGATGTTAGCTGCTATCAAGAATGGAGAACAAGTTTTCACTTCATTAGAAGTATCACAGTATCACAGATTTCTAGGTTGGAAGAGACCTCAAGATCATCGAGTCCAACCTTCGACCTAACACTAAGTACTCCACTAAACCATATCGCTAAGCTCTACATCTAAACGTCTTTTAAAGACCTCCAGGGATGGTGACTCCACCACCTCCCTGGGCAGCCCGTTCCAATGCTTAATAACCCTTTCGGTAAAGAAGTACTTCCTAACATCCAACCTAAAACTCCCCTGTCGCAACTTTCGCCCATTCCCCCTCGTCCTGTCACCAGGCACGTAGGAGAACAGAGCAACCCCCACCTCTCTACAGCCTCCTTTAAGGTAACTGTAGAGAGCGATAAGGTCGCCCCTGAGCCTCCTCTTCTCCAGGCTGAACAACCCCAGCTCCCTCAGCCGCTCCTCGTAAGACTTGTTCTCCAGACCCCTCACCAGCTTGGTTGCCCTTCTCTGGACTCGCTCGAGCACGTCCATGTCCTTCCTGTAACGAGGGGCCCAAAACTGAACACAGTACTCAAGGTGCGGCCTCACCAGAGCCGAGTACAGGGGCACAATCACTTCCCTAGACCTGCTGGCCACACTGCTTCTTATACAGGCCAGGATGCTGTTGGCCTTCTTGGCCACCTGGGCACACCGCTGGCTCATATTCAGCCGACTATCCACCAATACTCCCAGGTCCTTCTCGGCCAGGCAGCTTTCCAGCCACTCATCTCCCAGCCTGTAGTGCTGCTTGGGGTTGTTGTGCCCCAGGTGCAGGACCCGGCACTTGGCCTTGTTGAACTTCATACAGTTGACCTCAGCCCATCGGTCCAGCCTATCCAGATCCTCCTGCAGAGCCTTCCTGCCCTCGAGCAGATCGACACACGCACTTAGCTTGGTGTCATCTGCAAACTTACTGAGGGTGCACTGGACGCCCTCATCCAGATCATCGATAAAGATATTAAAGAGGACCAGCCCCAGTACCGAGCCCTGGGGGACACCACTAGTGACCAGCCTCCAACCAGATTTGACTCCATTCACCACAACTCTCTGGGCCCGGCTATGCAGCCAGTTTCTAACCCAGCGAAGCGTACGCCAGTCCAAGCCCTGAGCAGCCAGTTTCTTGAGGAGAATGTTGTGGGGAACTGTGTCAAAAGCTTTACTGAGGTCAAGGTAAACCACATCCACAGCCTTTCCCTCATCCACCAAGCGCGTCACTTGGTCATAGAAGGAGATCAGGTTCGTCAAGCAGGACCTGCCTTTCATAAACCCATGCTGACTGGGCCCGATCGCCTGCTTGCCCTGCAAGTGCCGCGTGATGACCCTCAAGATAATCTGCTCCATGAGCTTTCCTGGCACTGAGGTCAAACTGACAGGCCTATAGTTCCCCGGGTCTGCCCTCCGGCCCTTCTTATAGATGGGCGTCACATTGGCTAGCCGCCAGTCAACCGGGACCTCCCCCGATAGCCAGGACTGCCGATAAATGATGGAAAGCGGCTCGGCCAGCTCCTCCGCCAGTTCTTTCAGTACCCTCGGGTGCATCCCATCTGGCCCCATCGACTTGCTCACATCCAAGCTCCGTAGCAGGTCGCCAACCATTTCCTCATGGATAGCGAAGGCCACATCCTGCTCCCCATCCCCTTCCACCAGCTCAAGTATTGACCCTGCATCATACTGCTACTGGCTCAGATTATCTTGTCATTTCGGTTGTGCTTATGCTTACTTGATGCTCAAAGAGGTTTCATTTTGACTTTGGTGGAAGTTAATACATGATCAGATTTTGTCTGTCTGAATGGATGTACTTGAACACAGCTAAAATGTATGGTCAAGGTAGGTTATTCTTTAATTCACATGATCTTCCTGCTTTAAATTACCCACATATATGGCTATTTCACATAGGTTTACCCATGGTTCCATATTCAGAGATATCCCACAAAAAGCAATGGACATCATCATAAAAAATAAATGGACAATCACACAGGTAATTGAAGAAGACATAAGGCCAGATAAGGTGGATCAATAAACAGACACAAAACTCATTAACTGAGTACATTTTCAAAAATATGTAAATTCTTGAAATATTCTGTATTTCTAATTATATAGCAAAAATATCTATCACAGCGTAACATTATCCTTAACAGTCAGCTATAGAGCTTTTCTCAGTCCATACAATACATTACACAGTTTTCTAATGGAAATAATTCCTGTTCAGTACAGGTTCACCTTTGAGAAGATGACATTATGAAATCTCTTCTTCTGTTCCTTTTTGTGCCAAGCAAATTCTGAAAAACAGTACAAATCTGTGCAGTCACCAAGAATTTTTGGTGTCTCTCAATAAGCAATTAAATCTTTGGCAACTGTTGATCATACAATGACAAATGAGACAGTTATATGGAAAAAGGTATAGCTGTGAGTGAAGTATCCAGGATTTGTGATTGTTCCATACAGATTCTGTGTTCTCCCCCATCACACCTGCCAATTAAATGAACTTAAAAGTTAGTGAGACAGTTGAAGGAGAGTGGGGGGAAAGTAACATAGAAAAGATAATTAATGTAAAAGGAAAAGTTTTTTTTGTGGGATTTGAGAAAACAATATCATATTTGATTATTTTTTTTCTGTAAATCTGTTCTAAATTTTATCATTAAATGAGGAGGTAATTGCTTCCCAAAGAAAATACCTTTTCACATTGAATATTGTAGATAAATGCTCACAAGTGTAATACATGTGCATCTGAAATTAAATACATGATACAGAAATATTTTAGGAATCTGAACCACACTCTTCTCTAGGCTAATGTAGAAGTCTGAACTTCCCTTACAAATTCCTTTTAAACAAGTTTCAGCCATATTAAACTTTTTAAGGGGGCAACACCATGTTTATAAACATGTAACAAAAACAGCAGGTGTTCTTAATTATGTTTTCATTAAATCTAAATTTATGTTTAATATAAAAAACATGACAATCTTATCATTAAACAGCATCAACAGTAATCAATTGCTAAATAAATACAAATAAATTCAAAAAGGCAAGAAGGTTTTAAACCATATCTAATTTTATGTCACAGCTCAGGTGCAGATCTGTTGGTTGATATGTCTTCTGGTAATAGAAACGTCATCCTTTACACAAATGGTTGGAGCTGAAATTGGAACAGCCTCTCACACAACTTCACCTGATTGACAGCATCCCAATGAAGAGGTGACTTTTCTGTTTGGTGATTTTAGCTCTTTATGCACATAAGACATAATAAATATAAATAAAGTCTGACTATTAAACACTCCTAACTTTCGTATACAAGAGTGAAGGCCTGGACAAAATCATAAACTTTCATTCATTTCCTTCTGTTTTTTTTTCCATTCATATGTGAAGCTCTTGGGCTGGTCTTCAGATTTCTGGTGAGCACCCAGGTCTTCTTCTGAAGCTTGTGGGTTGCCTTGTGAAACTACAAACTCTCTTTGTAGGCTATCTTGCTCTTGATCAAAAGACTAATTCAAAATCCCATAGTGACTTTTTCTACTTTGAAAATATATATGTCTCTTTTCTACTCTCTGTCTCTATTCATGCCCAAGTGCCAAAATCTGGTTTATTATTTTTCCCACTAGAGAGGAGAATTTTTAAATATCAGTGATTACTGGTTATCAACAACAACAACAACAACAAAAAAAAAGATCACTATAATTATTTTCCTTTCTGCTAAATGGTATACAAAGAAACAAATGAAGGATTCTAAAATACTGCAATTCAACAGCAAATCTGCACCTTTGTTTAGAGTATGTACACAGAAAGTAAAATGCTCAAGTCACCATCATTTAATATAAACCCATAAATGTTTTTTTATGATAAAAACAAAAGGGATTAAATAATAGTTTTATTGAGTTCTCAGGTATGCAGCCAAGAGCTGTTTGTTTAAAGACATTCTTACAGTTTTGCAGCAGATTTAAAATTTGAATTAATTTAACATGGAGTACAGAGAATATGTGACTCCAGTTGTACACAAGTGCATCTTTAGCAGGACTAAGAACTAAGCTAGAAAGATAGGAGAAAGCAGGGGTAAATACTTGCAGTTCGCTAGACAAGCCGTTCAGTTTTATCTCTTTTTGGGGTCCCTTGGCAATAATACTACATTAATATAACAGTGCAAACAGTGTCATTGGACACAGCCCAGTGGAAGATCTGATTAACACATATCTTCTAGATGTGTATCTGAATTTGATGTGAAAATAGAAATGGCAATTCCTCCATTTTTGCTACTGGTTTGTTCCACTGGTTAATCAAATATGGTGATAATACTGTGCCTCATTTCCCACTTTAACATGTCTAGTTTAAATTTCCAGTCAGTTAAACTAAAGAGTCTTTAATATCTAATATTTCTACTCTATGATGGCCCTTATCCTCAACGATCAAATCACTTATCATTCATTGCTGTACTAATGGAGCCAAGATGGTGGTAAAACACACCTCAGACAGAAGCCACATCATCATCTATGGAGTTCAAAGTAGGCCTGCTGTTAAAATGAAAGGATAAATATTCTGTGAGAGCACACGATTTGTGATAAACTTAGGAGCCATTAATCTGACCTGCTGACCAGAAACAAAGAATGTTATTGCAAACACTCAGAGATTTTGACACTCAACCACTCTGCCAGTATAAACCCATTCTTACCAAAATTCAGGAAGATTTCTGTGTTTTTTTCAAGAATTGGTCCATCCTGATATTCTCATACTCAGTGAAGTACAAGGACAGCTAAACAACTCTGTCTATTTTATCCTAGCTGGCAGCAGTACACATCTCCCAGGAGCAGTTCATGGGCGTCCTTCACCTCCTGTAAATAAGCACTTCCAAGACCACAAAGGATTCATTCTCCATAATTAAGACCTAATTCAATACCCACTGAAATCAATGGAAGTTTTTCCACTGACTTCAGTGTGCTTCAGCCTGAGCCCTGAAACCGACAATCATCTGGTGACATTTGTGTTATATTAACCCAGCCTTTAGGAACTATATTGAGGTCTCCAACTCATTTCACATAAGCCACCAAACAGTAATAATTTTCAGACAGTGTCAACCTGACCCAGATTTGAACTGGCAATCTGGAGCTAGAAAGCACTATAATCCATTACTAGCCCTGTGAACCATCTGGTCACAATATCTCAAGCAACTTATATGGTACTTAGTAGCTGAGTAGTTTACTGAAACTCGGAGGGTAAAAAATAGCATGCATGTATATATGTGTGCAGGTATGTATCCAAAAATAATTAAGAATTTTATTTTATCAACAGAAATACATACAAGTGACACTGAGTTTATGTCCATATAGATTTGTGTATTAATTTACAGGTTTTGCACTGGAGAGTTGATCAGCAGTCAAAAACATAAGAACTTAAGATAAAATCCTAATAAAGGCATTTTAACCAACTAGAATCAGGCATATGAATGTTTTTGCAAGAATCTCCAATGTACATGTGTGTGTTTCTGAGCACACAACCACTTAGCCAGACACATATTTCCCTCTAATTATATAAAGAGCCTGTTTTGCTTTTATAATTTTTTCCTACTAAGAATTGAGCTTGTTGGTCACACCCAGAATAAACTAATTTCTGCTACCATCTAGGGTTCGTATTTCACAGAGAAGACAATGGACACAGTTTTCATCTGTTTTGCACCTTAAACACTCATTCGTATTTAAGTAAAGTGACTGTCAAATGCTACTAGGTTAAGTGGTGTTATTTTAAATCCATTTTGCAGACATGTAAATGACTAAAAGATCCAGAGGGAGCTTTGTATGAGGACAACTTGGACCATAAGTCTGTTCATTAAAGGTCATTTTTCAAAAAAATAATTTAGGCTTGAAATATCAACAAGAAAGATCTTTATATGATTCAATGTATATACTTTAATATTTTAATAATCTGCCTGGTCTCAAAGCCACACTTCATTTAAGATATATTTTAGAGTAACAGTCAGGGTCAATTTACAGAAGAAAACTCATTAACAATGTGATAGACATGAATATAAATGCACCACAAGAAACTCAGACTAGAAAAGCATAGACAGAAAGGCAGTCTATTTACTCAAGTCTCTTCTTTGGCTTTACAAACTTCTTTTACTAGTGTTATAATGACAGTTTCAAATTAAATACTGATGCAACTTGGCAGTCAGAGGGTTTTGCCAAATAGATGAACATGTACCTGCATATTTTACTACACAAATTTTGAATAAAGCTTGTGGATTTCCAGCTCATGTAAAAAGAATTTTCTAACATTTTTCCAAGATCCTACCTTCTCCCTCTGAAGTTCTGCACAGTTGTGCCACAGTACATTGCTCACTGGTTATCCATGAGTACATAAAAATGAGCTTTTTTTTCTGACTTGCAGAAGTATTTAAGTGCTAATATATTAATTTTTCTATTTATCATTCCAGGAAACAGAAACAGGATGTATGAAGTAAATCTCTTTATTTACCCCTTTACTACTTTCTCTTTACAACTAATCAAAGGTACCTGATACTCTTAATTTAAGAGTTTAATTCTGCAAATATTTTCCATGGGAGATAGCTTTCTTACTTCATTTGCCATCTATCTCTTGATGATGAAAAGCTCCACTACATACCAAACCAGATGAGGTCTGCAGAGAGAAAATAAATGGCATTCTCACTAGAATAAATGATGGTGGGGAAAAACATTTTTGCACGTAAGTCATTCTTTAGGACTTGCTGAAGGAGAGAAGCAACCCTAGACTAGATGGATTCAGCCTCTGACTCTACGGTGGCAGGAGGGTAGCAAACTTGGGTTAAACCTCAAATGCCTCAACACAAAAAGCAAAAAATGTTTGAGTGTGAGAAAGGATTTAAAACTGTTTGAGCTTCCAAATAGGACATCATTAGAATGTTCACCTGCTTCCCAGTCAAACTTTGTTTTTAGAAATATTTGAAAGCATAATAGACATAGCTATATAGTCTCAGTGAAACTACAAAGGCAACAAATAAAATATCTATACAATGGAACACAGTGGAAAACAGAAAACATATCTTATCATACAGTTGCTGAAATAAAAATTCTGCTCGAATATTCTAAGAGAGCAGTTGATACAGGGAATCCTCATATTTGATACTTTCATAGATTGTTAATATGCTTCAATTAGCTTTAAAACATTTATTTATTTTTTTATAAGATATGGTAGGATATTCAATAGAATCCCTAAATATTATAGTGTTAAAAAAGTTAGAAAATCATGAGAGGAAGAAAAGTAGTATCCTCATCTTTCAATTCTCTTATGGTTTCTCATTTTTTCAGTAGACTTGCACACATTGCATATATGTTGTTGGGTAAGACCCAAACTACTTTCCACTGTCACCTGTGTAGTATTTTATCTCCACTTTTATTATAAAGGCAAGAATAAGAATTATTCATTGCTAGAATGCCTTTATTCTACAAATCAGCAAATGCATTACAAATACTAATGAATTAAGTTTCACATTCTTACTGAGTTTTGTTTTTTTTTTTCTATTGTACAGCAAAGAGGCAAAACAACATGAGAAGTCTCACAAAAGGTCACCCAGCAAGCCAATGACCTAGCTAGAAAAAAAGGCCCTAGGTAACCTGACTCTCAGTTATGTATGCTAATCACTAGGCAAACTTCTGCCAGGAGATTCAGAGAATCAGTGTCACTTCCTAAGGCCAGACTTCTATGGCATTGTTGTGTCAATCAGAGTTACATCCCTGAAGCTGTACCACCTGGACCTCTAGTCTTAAATAGAGAAGTGAAACTAGACTATTGGTATGTTTTGGTAAAGGAAGACTGCTTTGCCACTTCAGAATCAAATACAACTTTGTTAATGTCACTATACTTACGTTCAAAACACCCTTTTGGTGTATCAGCATTCCTAAATCCATAGAGAGCTTTCTGGACTACATAAGTTTCTAAATGTAAATATCACACACCAATCACATCATAATCAGTCAATACCAGCTCGTTTGATTGAGGCTTAAAATCTTCTGCCAAAGACAACATTTAAATTCTAAAGACAGAAAAAAAGTTTAAACTCCCCCAAGCATGGATTAACAGTACAGTTTACTTTGTTTAAAAAAAAAAGAAATTTTGCTAACCCTGTGTTCTATCCACTTTCACTTTCAGGAACCATCTATTTTTGAATTTTACTGGTTTAGATATACCTGAAAAAAGAAAAAAAAAGAAAAAAAAACAACAACTGAAATGTACATGTGTAAGTACACACAGAAAAAGATATTTTCCTTAACACTGGGATTCTTCATGAGTGCAATTCATCAAAACCACAAAAATATTGAGTGACTCGTCTGAATAATCTCTGCTAATTATCAAAGAAGCAACAATATCCTTAAGCATATTCTGTAAACAGAAAGAAGAAAAGACTAATTTCATGGACAAATCATTCAACTCAACTTAATCACAGTTACCAACGTCAAAGTTGTCATGCTGTGGTTCACATACTATGAGTGGTCTCAAAGGAGAGGCAGCATTTTGCTAGATGGAAGGCAGACTGGGGAATCTTATAGTCTTATCGTAGTAGCAATAGTTAGCTCTCATTCATGAAAAAGAGAGAGAAGAAAACTAGAGAAACATCTGGAACTGATGTAAAAGCAAAAGACAAAAACAGAAGTGCTGGCAATTGAGAATAAAACATTGAGAATTGTAGTGGGTTTACGTGGCAAGGTTTTGGTAACAGCGGGCCATAGGGGTGGCTTCTGTGAGAAGGATCTAGAAGCTGCCCCATGTTTGGTAAGGGCCCCACTGCTGACCAGAGCTGAGCCAATAAGTGATGTTGTTTTGTGCCTCTGTGAGAGCATATTTAAGACAGGGAAATAATAAAATAAAAAAAAAAAATAAAAAAAATTAATAAAAATAAAATAAAATAAAATAAAATAAAATAAAATAAAATAAAATAAAATAAAATAAAATAAAATAAAATAAAATAAAATAAAATAAAATAAAATAAAATAAAATAAAATACGCTGCGCCACACAGCAGCTGGGAGAATGAGAGGAGTGAGGAACAGCCTTGCAGGCGCCAAGGTCAGTGAAGAAGGAGGGGGAGAGGTGCTCCAGGCGCCGGAGCAGAAGTCCCCTGCGGCCTGTGGTGAGGACCATGGTGAAGCAGGTTGTCCCCCTGCAGCCCGTGGAGTACCACGGTGGAGCAGGGTTCCACGCTGCAGCCCGTGGAGGAGACCACGGTGGAGCAGCTGGACCTGCACCGACGGAGGCTGCGGCCTGTGGAAGACCCCTGCCAGAGCAGATTCCGGGCCGGACCTGTAGCCCGTGGAGAGGAGACCACGCAGGAGCAGGTGACCTGGCAGGAGCTGCTGCCTGTGGGGGATCCAGGCTGGAGCAGTTTGCTCCTGAGGGACGGACCCCGTGGTATGGACCCGTATCTGGAGCAGTTCTTGAAGAGCTGCTGCCTGTGGGCAGCCCACGCCGGATCGGTTCAGCAAGGACTGCATCCCGTGGGAGGGACCCCACAGCACAGGCGGCGAGAGTGACCGAGAAGGAGCGGCGGAGAAGAAGCGCTATAGACTGACCATAACCCCCCATTTCCCCATTCCCCTGCGGCGCTCAGGGGGAGGAGGTGGAAGAGGGTGGATGGGGGGGAAGGTGCTTTTGATTTCTTTCCTTTGTTTCTCGCTTCTCTAGCTTGTTAGTAATAGGCAATAAATCTTCCTATCTCCCTACGCTGAGTCTGTTTTGCCCATCATGATAATTACTGTGCGATCTCCCTGTCCTTATCTCAACCCTTGAGCCCTTTTCATCGTATTTTCTCCCCATTCCTCTTTGAGGAGAGGGAGTGAGAGAGCAGTTGTGGTGGAACTCAGCCACCCACCCGAGTAAAACCACCACAAGAATAAAACTAAGGAAAGGAAGAAATGGAAGGAGAAAGAAAATAAGTATCTGATAAATCATTGTCAATAATAGCAGAGTGAGCTTTTGCCAGATGGTGATATTTATCATGAAACATTTTATTCAAGGTCCTGTATGCATCACAGACTTGAATGCACTTATGGTCTGAGGTAAGAAGTGCTATTACCTTCATATTACAGATGTTAGACAGAGAAACACAAAGGCTAGAGGCAAAGCTGAGATTAAATAATTCCAATTAGAAAGACACTTTGTCCAGAAAGATGATTCAGGTAACTGGAGTTACACACTTAGCTTTCCTATTTGGCCAGTAAGGAAGTGAAAGCAGATCAGAAACATCAAGTAGAAAAACTCACACATGGATGGGGAGAAGGAAATCTGACCAGAAGACTTTCAGAAGGAAAGTCTGACCACAAGAGTTTAATGGATCTCTCATTTTTCAGAGCTTAGTCTGACTCACCATTCTAGTTAGTGTCTATCTGTCTGCCTGGGATTCAGGACCAGCAGGCCTCTTCCTTGGGGACAACACAGTCTAAGGAGGCAGAAACACTTACGTGTCTACCGCTAAAGAAAACAGGTAACAAACCATTCTCTGGCACCAAGGCCAAGTGACATAACATAGCACGTGTCCACAGAGCTGCTTTCTAGATCAAGGCAGTCCCATTTACCAGTACTTGCTGGGATCAAGTTTTCAGATCCCAGGATCTCTACACTTCTTAAACACTGGGACCTCTGAGACAGAGTTGAGACAGGTATCTGAGGCAGAGCTCAAAACTGGGATGGAAGGCAGAGACCAGTCCTGCAAAATCTGTTACAGAGGTAGATGAACAAGAAACCAGATTACCTGAACAAGACTGAAGTCTGTTGAAAAATAAATGGGGTCTCTGTAAACTGCGTTCTGCATCCACAGCTAATGACAGCAAGTGAATGAGAAGGCTGACAAAATTGGAAAGGTTTCTGATTAGAGGTTAGATGATCACAGTGGTCCTTTCTGGCTTTAATCTTTGACTCTATGAATAAACAATGAGAGCATTTAGAGTGCAGAGAGAAACTGGGAGACCTTACCAGCAGGTGCTCAGTTAGGTTAGCAATAATATTCACTGCTGGAGATCCTTGCTGGTCGGGGGCCACCATTAATTGGATGGTGCTGAGAACACAAGGATGGGCAAGAAATGATCACATTTCACTTGGAAGCCTGTGGAGGACTATCACCCGTTGCAACTGGGGCACCAGGAAACTTTTAGCAGAGTTGGCAGCCAGGACTCTCATTTGACAGCTTCTGTGAGGGAATTAGTAGAGCTGGGTGACTGCTTTTTTTTTTATTTTTTATTTTATCTGACATAAATAAAGAGAATGGTACTTTAGGAAAAGCTGTGAGAAATGAGTTTTTGCTGTTCATACTTACTATGCTTGTGGCTGCAGAGTATGGGTCTATTTGTTACAATGCACTTAAAAGATTAAACAAACTATCCAAATATGAAATTATTAGACAAAGGTCATTGTATTAGGGAGGACTTTTAGGATCCATGAATTTCTACTTAAACATTCATTTATTCTTTTCACAGTGATCTCTTTTTTTTTTTTGCATCTCTTTAATGAACTAAAAAACAACAAACAAACAAACAAAACCACACTTTTATATAAAGATGCAGCTCTTGCGGATACAATATTTGCACCAGAATCACAGTAATGCTGAAATCAATGTGCAATGAGAGGAAAAGCACTTTATTTCAAAAAGTTGACTCCAACTGCACATACTTTTTAAGGTAATATGCAGTATGTCTTTAAGCAGATTGTATTGGTACAAGAGTTCCCTATGTAACTGACTTGTGTAAGACTGACATTTTATAGAGAAAAACAAAACAAAACAAAAAAAAAAAACAAAGAGAAGGGTTAAATCAAAAATGGAGTATATTACATTCCCTTTTGGCATAAGACTGCAACCAGATTGAGTCTCTGAGCATCTATTTTTCAAAAAGCCTCCTGCAGTATTGGCCTGAGCATCCTCTGAACTGGGATATGTATAACATGTAGAGAAAGAGCAGCATCTGCTTAGTTTTCATATCATCCCTCATCACAATAATTCAAAAAGCTATTTTCCAGGATTAAAGGGTTTATTGCAAATAACACTACTAATGAACAAAAGATATAGTTTGATTCTGCCATCATAATTTCAACAAAAGCACCTACCCAAATGAGGTAAAAAGACTTCCCTTTGATTCCATCAAAGCCTTTTCTTAGTGTCATATTAACCACTTTATCTTGGGTTTTACGTATCACACTTGCTGAGATTTAGCATTCACAGTTAAGCATTGTAATACCTTTGTAAATTTGTCTATAAACAAATGACTGGACACCTTCAGTTGTTCAGGTCAACATTACAATTAATGAGCAGAAAAATCCTCCCAGGAAATGTACTATCCAGTTTTGGAACTGAACATTAAAAGAAAAATATATACAGAATGCTAATGGAAAAGAAACAAAACTTATACTAACATAACAGTGTTGTCATAGTTGGTCATTGATTTTTTTCTTCTCTAACTCACCTCTGATACAACAGAAGTGGGGGGAGAGTGACTGTTTCCTTTTGCAAAATAAGGCAGATCCAGTACATTTAAGTAGCTTTAGCTTGAGGATTACCCATAGCCTGTTTCCCATAAATGTGTTGAATTTCAGATATGAGTTTTATTAAGCAATACATCACATATAAGTTCAAATTTATTAAGAAGTAATACATCAAAATATAATAAAATAAAGTCTTAGCTAACAACTATGTGATTACTCAGCTACTTACTGCACTTGGTACTTATACTGGTATATGTGTAATCATGGGTAGCACTAGTCAACTCTGCCAAAAATGCCAATATATTGAAATTATAACTTTTCACAGGAGTGTACTAGTTCAGATGAAACTTTCATTGAGTAAGGGTTTTTTTGCTCCAGGACAGAATTTCTGATCAAAATGAGAGAGAAGACAGAAAAGAGAATAGCCTAGTGGTTATAACACAGCCATGGAAATCCAAGTCCCTTAAAGAGACCCAGGTTAGGAGTCTGGTTCTCTTGCAGTCCAGATTCCCTGCTGTAGCACTGTAATCCTGTATCCTCTCTCAGATCTTTAAAAAGTATTTGTTTTATCTTGTAGAATAAGAAATGTTTTGAAGTTTCACCAAATTGAAAAGCTGTTTCCCCTGCTGTCCTATCACTTCTTTATCATTTTGTAAAGAAAGCTTTGTAAAATGAAGAGTCATGAGACCAACAAGGAGTTAAACCAAAAATAGTTGTCTTTATGAAATAGTAACCACATATTAAAACAACAATTTAGTTGTCAGATAATGATGTATCATGGCCATTCATATTTAAATATGCACCTAACTGTTGAAACTAGTTTTCTATGAAGACAGATATTATAATTATGCTTGCTATTTGCCCACCTTTAATGTATACAACAAACATTACCTAATTTAAAAGAAAACTCATATTATTGAGATGAGTCTGACTTGTGATAGATATCAAAATTTAAACAAAATTATTCTTTTTTCTCCATTAGATTGTCTAAAAAATCCATGACAACTTTCAGATTTCATGTCTTCAAAGAAATTTGATTTTGCATTATAAGTTTTAACTATTGTTTTCATGTAATGTATAGTTATATAGTTCAGTACAAAGGAACTCTCAAAAATAGATTATTTTTCTATTTTATAGTTACCTGGAGTTCTAGTAGAACAAAAGAAGTTGGGGGAGACGAGGCAAGCGGAGACCTGCTGCTTCCCATTTCAAGCCAATGATGGAAATTGACCCCCTGTGCTGGATAACCACTAATGAAATGTATCACTCAGTAGGTACAGGTTCTAAAAACAGAACAAATGAAAAATAAAAAGTAAAATAATAATAATAATAATTAAAAATAAAAAACACCAGATCAACACAAAAATATTTTTTTATTTACATAATCTTCTGGCACATCACCATCACCATTCTTCACCAAATAATTAGTAAATGATAACAGTTACTAATGTTATCATAAAAGTATAGCAAAAGACAAAGCGTATCAAAGCAAAGCAGAAATATGGTCTCATCAGAAAACTGGGCAAGTTGGCAGGTAAGTCTGGAAACACAGGTAACACCAATTATTTTTGTATCGCTATTCCAATTTAGAGTTCAGCCAGTCAATAAAATAGGCCTAACCACACGAGTTCACCTCCACATTTAAGACCAGATTTTCATAATGTGTCTCAGACATGCATCTACCTTTTCCCTCTTTACATTATCAGATTTATGACTGGGCTTAGCATAACCTCCTTGATACAAACACTGTTTCTCTTTTATCCTGTTGACATATTGAAGGCAGACAATCCTAACTAGTTTCTTTGACTTGAATAATTAAAAACCCAGGTACAATTTCCAAAAGCACCTTTCAAAACAAAACTGTATTTGCTGTGATGGTGCAATTACTAGCCATCAACAAAGAATCTATAGGAAAACTATATAAAATATTTAAATTGGAATTAAAATTGAAAGAGTAAGCTAGGTATATACTTAGGATTACACTTCAATAATTTATTATAATTGCAGTAATGTAACAGGGGAGCTGCTACTGCAAATCTAGCTGTAGAGTTGCTACTAGAAACTAGCAGGAGTTTATGTAATAAATATGTTTTTTAAATGCAAATGAAGAAAAAGAAATTGTAAATGTATTTATAGTTTTGTGCCCTGGCTCTTAAAATGTTTCATTGCAGTCCACACATAGGTGGTCCAAACAGAAGATAATGACAGTTTGTTTCCTTTCGGAGAAATGACAATTATGTCACAGTTTCAGGAGAGGCCTCCCCATGCAGATCTCTCGGGAGAAGGGTGAAGCCCAGGGAAATCAGGACGTGCTCCAGCCTGGTACTGCAGAGATGGGAATACCACCTGCAACTCTGCAGCTGCAACACCCCCACCGATGTCCTCGTTGCCTTCTCCTTAGAGCATCTGGCACACATCTGAAACTGGGACTGCAAACAAACCCTTACAGGGCAACCCCGTGGCTGCCTCCTTTTACACCAGGGAATTGTCACTGAAAGAACTGAGAGAGAATTCAGAAAGAAGGAGAGCAAGAAGAAATGACAGGATAAAAGAGCAGGTAAGAAAAGACAGTCAGTGGAACAAAATCAAAGGCTGAAGAACTAAAACAGTGGAAGGTGGTAGAAAAGCCTTTTTCCTAAGCCTAACCCTTTTATTTAGCATAAAATAAGCAAAGCTGAATCATCTTTCTCTTCTGCTCAGCAGCTGCAGACACAAAATCAGGTAGCAAACATCTTGGGATGACATGAACTTTCTAGACAAACAATGCTGGAAAGGTCACACAACTCTGGACTTGTCTTCACTGAACCAGCATTGGTTTCATCTCATGTAATGAAGGCACACTGGTTGTCCTGATGTAAAATCACAATGATGATACAGTACTGGAATTTTAAGCACAGACTGTATCCAAGTCACACATCCACACAGCAAAACCAAGCAAATCCTGTGATCTTCCTCTGACAACATTGCCTCATGGATAAATACCTACCAGAAGACAAAATGAATTATCCAAGAAACAGTAGAAGGGCCGTATTTAGGCTGTATTATGGGTAGAATACACCAAAATTCACTCTGATGCTACTTGCTTACTCTCAGGGGAAGGAAGAGTGAGGACCTGGGGAGAGGCATCACCAGACCAGCCAGTTGTTTCAGTGTTCAGTGAAATACAGGGTACCAGAGACTCCCTTATCTTTTTCCAGCCTTTCACTTCTACCACCAGAGAAATTACTGAAAGAAATGGGGATGTTCTCAAATTTATAGCTATGCAACAGAAATCAGAATTTTGCCCAAAGAGTCTATAATCATTTAGCACACAATCCAGCTTCCATTGAAGTCAGTGGCCTTTCAATACAGTAGTCTTTTGGACACTTCCACTGTGTTCAGAGGAGATAAATTTAGGCCTGTAGCCCTTTCTGAAACCACAAATAAGGTAACTCACTCAGCTGCCTTCCTTCCTTCAGTGTCAAACTGAAGATCTTTATTCTTGATGAAGTTAAAAATATAGTCCCACAAAACAGCTATCTTCAAAATAATAGCAAACTCACAAATTTTTAAAACAAAGCAAAATAGTTTGCAGAGCAGGAAGCCATCATCAGTTCATTCTCACTCTGCAGTCTGATGATTGGCATGTGCAGTTCTCAGCGAGAGCAGCCACCAAAAGAAACATATGCAGACCCAATGCAGGGAAAGCAGCAGGGGGGAAAAAGGAGCAGCATGGTTTCAGCTCAGCTTGAAATGACTGTGAGACAGCACCAGCACAGCATTTAAACTGGAAAGAGGAGGTGTCAGTTTTCCTTAGGCAGCTCATATTCAGCCTTAGAAACCATCACCACTTTTTGTCTGGGATTGAAGAAGTACTTGATTTCAACTGGTCTCCTACGGAAATAAAGCTTATGTTGTCTGCCTGTGGTGTTCCTCTTCCCCTCAGTAACTTGTGAATCATTTTCAGTGTTAGAGGTACTAAAGATATTGGGTTCCTCCATGTATCATGAAAGTGCATGATCAGGTGGAGGACAGAAACTCCAGTCTGAGTCCCCAAAACTGGGACTGGCAGGGGCTGAGGAGTCATTTGGACACCTATGAGCAGCAATGAGAAAAAGTCCTTAGGAATGTTCCAGCCTCCAGAAAGTTTAGTGCTTGCCTCTCCTGTTAGTTATCCAACAAGGAAAAAACTGAGCAGAGCACCATGGAAAGCCACACCGCATATTTTTTGCTATTAATAAATGGTGCTGTTTTTTGTTGTGTTTTTGGTGGTGGTGGTGGTGGTGGTGTCACAGAAAACGCTTTAAAACCTTGGTGCTGACAGTCCTTTCTGCCACGTAAGCCTGACAAAATACTTTGCAAATTCTATAAGCCATTATAATTTATTTTCTCCAGTTGGTTATTCCAAAGTAAGAATTGACATTAAATGCATATATTTCAAAATTTCACATTAGGCAAGACTAATCTATACGTATTTACAGAAAACGTAATGAGTTCCACAGCCCGAAGGGTTACATGCTCCATAAACTTAGTTGCAGCAATTATTTATATTAAGAAGATAACTTCACTGCCAGGACTAGAAATAACTTAAGTTCTGTTTAAAACTTTCTTAAACTCTATAAAACAGCTTCAAGACCCTGAAGTCAAAAAGGGTTAAATAACTATAAATAAATAAATAAAAATCCCTATAGGCTCAGAGATTAGTTTAAATGATATTTCACTGAAATCTGTAACTTCTCCTAGCACTTTGCAAGCAGTAGTGATTGTAAATACAGGACTACACTTTTTCAACTTATAGCTTAAAAAAGACTTTCAACATGAAATACAAGTTTACAAACGTCTTACCTGAACCTATTTCAAGCAAGCAACAGAAAAGAACAGCTAGCTATTTGTTGTCTTGCTACTTTATATGGCATCATGGAAGAATAATTTCCCTGGATTATCATAATTAAGCAATACAGATTGTACTTATGTTTCAGCAATAAATATTTTCACATTTCCATTTGCACCATAAGTAGCTCAAACAATATTTACATTCTTTGCACTAGGCCATATAAAAGCCATAATGAAAATAAAAGAAACTGTTGGGATCACTATTTAGAGCAATAAAAGCTGTCAATGTTACAGAATAAAAAGTACATTTTTCTAGTGGCACTAACAGATAGTCAAGCCAAAATTCTGAAAAGTCACTCTGCATTCTGTGTGCCTAATTTGCACTACTACTACATTCACTAGACATGAATTGTCAGTCTTGCATTTTAAAAATGCACACTTAGTGTGTATACCTCAGCTCTGCAAATCCAAAAATAGTTATTATAAAATAATGGGAACACCTAATAATCCTTATCCTATATCATGCATTACCTGTATATAAAAATTTAATGTAGAAAAAAAAAAAAAAAAAGATATTTTCTGGTGTATTTTATTTACTCCATTGATAGGTGAAATTTGCTATCCGTCTTACTTAAAACTATTTTTGCTTTTGATTTTTCACTTAGATGCTGGTTTTCTTCACCCTTTTAATCACTTTTTCTAAGACATTTTTTGTTGAGATCATTAATATAACATAAAGACAAGAGCAAAGTTATTCCCCTAACCAAATTCATCCTTTCAACCTGCTTTTCCGAGATGCGTTCTGATACTTAGATTTTTGGTCCTGAAAATATACTTGTTCATTTAGCAAATATCAATTTTTATTAAACATCTATCAAAAATGTAATATAATTGCTTGTGTTTTCTTATCTTTTCCCTTTTACCTTTTTCCTTCAGTGATCACCTTGGAAAACAGTAGAAAGTGTTGTGTCTCTTGACCCAAATGGCCAAGCAAAATATGCAATCTTCCACGAGAAGAAACTGACAACAAAATCAGGTATCGTTCATTATTTAGAGAGACTACATCCCTTTTCCACAAGAAAACCAATGCTAAATAGCCAGGAGACTTTTTCTTGGCTTACAGATTCAGGTCTTTTCAGTCAATCCCTTGCCAAAATCTTTCCTTTCCTATTTTATTTTTTTTATGAAACAGACTAAGTGATTTCTCTCTGTGCCCCTGTTGTGCTTAGCCGTTTCTCTGTCACATGCAAAGCTGGCTTCACACCAACTTGTCTCTGTATTTTTAACAAAATACTTGAAGAAAAACATTCAACTGAATGCTTTGGGTCATTGTCCAAATTTCTGTATGGGTAATGGTTTTCCATTGTTTACTATAATGGTGTTTCATTTTTCCTTTATCTACTCTGAATAAAAGCTGGTTATCAAGACATAGTACAACACATCCACATTTTCTCGCCTCCTCCAGTATTAAATTCATCTTTTGCATTCATATAAAAAGGAATAACAATTTCCCCTATGGTGTGATGAAAAAGAAAGTCATGGTTTCCGGATGACACAAATAAAATATCACTATAATTGCATGGTGGTCTTTTTTTTTGTGTATGTGTTTGTTTTATTTTGTTTTGGGGGGGGGGGGGGGGGGGGGTAATGTTGGGGAAATTTCACATCAGCCCAAATTGGTTTTGCAGCTGTCCAAGTATGCCTCACTGCTTCCCACCCAATTTGCTTTCAACCTCCCAGGATGGACATCTTTCACTGAGCCCCTGAGGAATGCTTATTGTTGCTGTGAATTCTGCTGACTGAGACAGGTCTTCCTCATTTTGTTCTAATGGAAAATTCATCTCTGTCACAGGAGTATCCTGCCATCAGTCTGCACCGAGAACTCACATCAACATCAATGGAAGCTTTGCGTGCATTGTGCAGGTAGGGTATCATCATCATTATTTATTAAACACTAATGGAGTCCTGGACCCAGATCATTAAAAGTTATAGTCTAGATGCAGTCAGTATAAAATCAGTGATTCTTTGGGAGTGGTGGTATTTTCTTTTATTTTCTCTTTCTTTGCTGCTTTTCCACTATATTTAGCATAAGTGGGCTTTTGCTTCAACACCAGTTTAAGTGTGACAGTGAGCTACTGAAACTATTCAGGCCACCCAACCTAAAGAAATGTAGTATAATGAGACTTGTAGAAGATGACCTGCATTAGAGGCAGAATCAAGTTAGTCCCGTGTTGTCTGTAATGTGACAACTCATGTGATAGGAATGAAAAGTTTATAATCTGTCTTGCATCCCTCATGTTTGCCTCTCCTAGATCTTCTTAGACAATTATAATAAATGAGAACCAAATTTTATTTTATTACTCTCATAAAATTTATCCGTCTCACCATCTTGTACAAATTGTGTTGTTTTTTTTCTCTTCTTGTTTCCTTCCATTTAAAAATCACATCAGTCTGTGAAGCTCCTGATTTCTCCTCAGTTTTCTGTGCTTGTCTTTGTCTACCTTGGTAATCACAGGACTTGACTAAGGTGGGGACAACAGCTCGTGATGTGAAATCATTTCAAAGACTGTTTAGTCCAGAAGTTAGTCTCCTGAAGCACCAAGCTGATGTAGAGTCTTAGCACATTGCTTTTGATCCAGCCAGGTCTACTTTTTCTTGTCCTGTTATTAATGAGGAAAAACAGACCTGAAGCCTTATTTTGTGCTATTGATCACATTTTGAACGACAAATCACTCCTTGTGCACAATCTTTCAGCTGCCTCCTGTGAGGAATTCAGCAAGTACAGAGTGAATTTCTAATCAGCTGCGACTGTTCAGCGCTACGGCTGGTAATTATGCTACCATAGCCTGTATCTGCAAGTGTTATACATTTGTATTTGCTTCTTGCTGAGATCACACAGTTGGGAAAGCAATCATGCTCCATTACTCCTAGTTTTGACTCTTGGCCCATATGGCTGCTCATGGACAGTCTTTCAGTGCTTTGCTTCATTTATAGCTAACATGGTTAATGACTCTTTGCTTTCTGCAAGTCTCTTGATCTGCTGAAATTTGCAGATATTCTTTGTTAGGAGAAATGGTGAGAGCTTTCCCTATCTTACATTACGGGTTTCTGTTCTACCTGGTGATAACTGGCCTAGCTCTCTTTTTTGGGATGTGAGGAAAGGAAAGACTGCAGCAAGTGGCTGCCCTTTTACTACCAGCAATTTTGTCTGGGAATGGATTATATGAGAGGTTTCAGTCTGGCTTCAGGGAGTACCACAGTCCTGGGATTGCTTTACTTAAGGTCACAAATGATTTATCACCAGCTGCTGATTCAAGTTAAATTACAGTACTCCTTCTGATGGATCTTTCTGCTGCTTTCGATACAGTAGATCTTAGAGCTCTGCTGAATCGTTTGAAGTAATTGCTCAGGTTATGAAGCACTGTCCTGGATCACTATCGTGCAGAATTGATAGCATATTATCAGGTTGTAACTTGGCAATTGTGGATCAAGTTCTGCCTCACTGGTCACATTGCTCCTCAGAATATAATATCCTATAATTCTCTCTCTTTTTTTATTTGTTACAGATGTGGACAGAATTCTCTAGCAGCATAATATTAATTTTCACTGCAACACAAACAACTTATAGATGTATTTGTCTTTTACAGTTTAGCTTCTTGCCACTGTTTGGACCACAACTGTTTGTTTTACCAAAGCGTGATCTTGGATCCTCACGAATGGTTTGAAACTGAACTGAAATAAAATATAATTGCTTTTGGCAAATCCTCTCTGCCTACTAGGTGGTTCTTTCTAGGCAATCGAAACTACCTATGCATATCTAAAGTATACATCTGGAGCTGGTCAGATCATTTCCATGAAATGAAATCTCATCAAAATATGCTGCCCTGTCAGAGCCAAAGCATTCTGTGGAAAACACATCCGTTTAGGTGAAGTTTTAATCAGGGAGGTATTCAAGACACAAGGCTATTGGTCACTTCTCATGGGGGAGACAGAGAAAGCGTGCAGCCCAGTTTGAAAACCCATGATTTTTCATCACAAACCAATAATTTCAGAAAATCACTTAAAAGGTTCTGGTTTTGTTCCCATGCCAACTAAAAACAATGTTGACACCACAAAAGCAGCCATGAAAGAGAATTACTGTCCTCCATAAAGGATGCTCAGAAAAGCTGTACCTGCATCATCACATCACCGGTGCGATCCTCCTCCGCAGAGCATCACATGAAGGTTATCAGGGCTCAGAAGCTGGCGGCTGCAGTGGCAAGGGGCTCTGACATGGCAACTGGCAGTTCACTGCTGGTCATTCACTGCCTAGGAAATGGCAACCAACAGGAACACATGCTTTGTGATGAGAGATTCAGGAAAAAGACACTTTCCATCCCTGAAAAAAATAATTCCTACTCAGAGAAAAGATGAAGATTCAACCTATAATATTTTCGAGAAATTAAGGTCTAGAGGAAAATTATGCAGTCAACGTGTACCAGTATTTATACATTTTAAATACATTTTTGATATTCCAGAGGATTGTAACTGCTTAATCAAGGGTTCAAAATGTTTTTTTCTTTTAAATAAGACTCTTCCATTTTTAAAATTCCTTTAAAAAAAAAGAAAAAGAAAAAAAAAAGAAAATTAATCAATATCTTTCCTATAACATATTCCAAGTGAACAAGTTAGCATACAGTAACATTTAATCTGTCTAAATTTCTAACAAATTTTAATATTTGCCATCATCACCCTTTAGCATTTATTCTTACAGGTTTCTCTGTTTCCTAAATGCAAGAGTATGCCCAGCCAAATTCTGTCAAAGAGAAGTAATGGGCTCTTGCCTCTAGAAGAGGGGTCTAGCTGTGACTCATTTCCCTGAGCTGTGGACAAGTGGGGCTCCACACACGTTTCTGCTTCTGCTGCTCTTTGATAGAGCCTGGCTTGGTGAGCCTGTTATCACCCTGCGAAGCAAACCTCCATCCCTGTACACCAAAATATGGACCTAGTGTATCTGTGTGCTGGGGCTGGGCACCATAGGATGCCAGGATTCACAGCACTGCAATGTTTCAAGAAGTGCCACTCCGTCTCGGGAAACTCAGCACCATCTGTTTCAAGAGACCTCAGAGATCTTCAGGTCAAGTGCTCACCTTCAAACAGAGGAGCACTTCTGCTTCCCAGGGTTTTAGGTAGATTTATCTCCTTTGGAAATGTCAGGGAAGCTTTTAGCAAGGCCAGTTCAAGATCACCCAGTGAACAAAAAACCTGTGCAGCACACATGGATGCAATCGCAGTTTGAAGGGCAGGGCTGACTGCTTCCCCAGACCAGCTCATACTGTTGAGGCACGTGACGATACAAATGTCCTCTATTCCAACGTGGTGGGTCACTTTCCTGTGGAAAACAACAGCATGTTGGGAAAAGGGCAGGAAAACCCCATAATCACCATTCCTTCACTTTCCCAAGCTGGGTAGAAAGCATACTGCTTTTCTGTTTCACTGCACTAAATTGTAGCTTTTCTCAGTAACAAAAATACCTGTACTTCAGTTTAAATCACATAAATAATTGCCGTTTGGAGTGTGTCACACAATGCACAGCAACAGGCTGCTTGGGCAAACAGCTGTCTGAATAATTTGGTGAAACAAATATGCGGAGGATTGGAAAAATATTGTAACTTTATATGAGCTAGGTAACATGCCACCCCCATATAGCTGCTGATGGCCACCAAATGCACAGTTCTGCTCTGTGTTATCCACAGTCTTCAGGGTCAACTGGTTGTTACATCCTGGAAAAATATTGCAGATGTCTCATTATAACTCTGTGCATTAACACTAGCAGTCTGCCACTAATCTCCAATTATCCCCATTGCTCAGCACCTGATCTTCAAAGGATTAGGAGCATGAAAAACAAACTAAAACAAATTGCACTAAAATATTTAAACAAAATTATAAAAAAAAAATAAATCCATAAGACCATTAAAATATTGCAGGTAAATAGCTCAAATGCATTTTTAGAAATTCTTGCTGTGGCTTTATTTTTTACTTTATCTCAGATGTTGCACAGTCCTGAAAATCCTTGTGTCTTTCTGCCTGACTGGATACAAGGTGCTGTAGAGCCCATACTTAGTTTTAGGTTGCTTAATGTCAATCACTGCCTTCTTATAGGTTCAGAAAACACTATCTACATCTACTACATTATGAAACATAACTGCCAATGTTAATGTGCAACTCTTAATTAACAAGAATTTGTATTTTATTTTATGATACTTTGAGCAAGCATGGCTTAAACAAACACAAATTGTATGGGGTGACAGCTGTATTAGGTTTATTCAAAATACTGGAATATTAGATTAACTATAATAATAGTCCAGAACATTTTGGAAACTAAAATCTCCTTTATCTCACAGCATTTAAATATCATTCTGTACCGGGTGGAACATGCACTTTGTATTGTAAAAATAAAGAAATAAATAATAAAGTTAGTGAAAAAGCAAACATCTGTTAGATATTTTCTTGCTGCATGCATATAGAAAAGAAACAGCAAATCATTCTGATTCCATGAAACTAACATCACCCTGACATGAGGTGAATCTTGAAGAAACCTTTTTTATTGCAGGCAATTCCCTACCCATCAAGTATAAATTGCTTATAGTCAATATATTTGCCTGTATACAAACAAGCGTTCTTCCAACACTGTGGGAATAATTCCCTTAACATCAGGATGCGTGGTATGTCATCCCAAAGACTGGAGACACAACTGAATGAGTGGAAGATCACACAAATCTCATGCTGTTGCTAGATACTACACTGAGTTTCAGTGGCAAGGTTCGTGTCTTGTAGCCTACAACATTATCTCATCTTCCAAATTGGTTCAGGTCAGAAAACCTTTGTTTTTTGTTTTTTTTTTTTGGACTGGGTAGATGGTTATTTTGACTCCAGACCATCTGAATGACCCTGTGGGCAGCAGATCCATGAGCATTTACTAACACTTCTGAGGTGGCAGTAAATTGGTTGTGGATCTTGGGAACTTTCTAGCCGACTTTGCTGCCAAAGACAACATATCATGTAGTGACAATCTCAAATTTCAAACCATAAAAGTACTACCACAGAAAGGGCAAAAACCTTAAAAGATGTCTCCTCAGTTAACTCTCTGGCAGAAACACTTTCTCACACTTTTAACATTTTCTTCCCTTGTATTTGCTTCCCCCCACCCCCCACCCCTTCTAAGTCACAGTTTTCCCCTTCAGTCTCAGGTGACACTCTTGCTCACTGGCCAGGTTTGCCTTGATAACACATAGTCCAACTCTGCTATCACTATAAGTGCTATGGCCAAAGAATATGTTTTGGTTTTATATCAAGTGGTCCTTTCTGCCCTCTGCCTTCACTGTTTGTTGCTTTACTCTGGTTTTACAATCTATTATTCTATTTTTATTATTGCATTGCCTAAAACTACTGCAGACAAAGTTATTTGTTCTAATTCCTTGTTCTTATTCCTTGTTCTAATACTTCGTCTTTACAAGCTTTCCTACTGAAATACGTAGGTGAGATTTTCAGAAGCAGTTAACAGTGACAGTACCTATGGCATCATAATTTGGGGAAAAAAATGTAAATATTGTATATCTTAGCTATGTACATATGGCCATGAAATGATCAAATCTGTTTTTTGTCTTTTGTCTTGCACTGTGATCCACTGGCTAGGCACTCTGCTGATAATGATTTGCTTATTTAAATGACTTTTACATTTCTCAAAGCCATTTAAAAATGCTTCAAGCATTATCATGCTCTTTGCAGATGGGGAAAGGAGCTGGTAAAAGCCAACTTTGCTGCACATTGCCCAAGTAGGAGACTCCAGTGCTACTGCCAGTTTAGTACTTAAACAAATGTTGACCTTCATTTTTAAAAGTCCTTCATAGGATTTGGGTCAAGAAAAACTGAATTGCTGTGACTTACTCCAACCTGAGAAAACATAACTAGTGTATCTGTGGAAGCTTGGTGAGAGGAGTCATTTTCTGGATAAAAAACTAATCACTGAAATGCCCCAGTGGAAATTATGTCCACACACGACCTATAAAATGATAAAACAAAACACATACAGTTATGACTTACATTATACCCACAGGTGTACCTCTAAACAAAATAACCTCTCCCACATAGGAGTTTACGAATCTCTGAGAAAAATTCTGGAAACAAACTGATCAAATTCCCGGAAAACTACAAGTCATGCCTCTCACATTGAATCTTCCCTCTAGACACTGTTTAAACCTAATTGTTTTATAGATTTGGGGGATGGTTTATGACAGTTGGATGTTTTGGTGCTGCAGCTGCTTGCTTTAGTGCAACTTCACCCATGACACATTAATTCCAATATTTTGGGCACTAATTTACATAATACTAGAAATAGCAGTATGCTGATGATACAGCCTGCTACAAACAACAGCCAGAGAGGGGGGAAAGGTACAGGAGATCTTTCACATGGGAAGAAGCTATTACAAAGGAAATTGCTTAGAGAGAAGATGGGGTACAGTATAGGAGCCTGTAGAGCCCCTGATTTTATAGATTGCAGATCTGTGGTGCTCTGGAGGAAGCCTCAGATCTACAACTCTCACAGCCTAAAGGCACTGAGGGGGAATTGTAATTTGTGACTCAGCTCACCCGGGTCTGTGGCAGTAATCTGCCCCGCGGGCAGAAAAGCCTGGGTGAATTCATCGTGAGTGGCTGGAAAGCCAGCAGCCCTGCGGCACTCACAGAGAGCGTAGTATTAACTGCTTCCATCTCAGAGATTAGGACCAGGGAAGATCACTTGATCTGAACTCCTGGGACCTCCAGCCTGTAATTAGCCTGATTTTCTGCCTTAACCTTTTGCCCTGCATATTCCCAACCACTGAAGCTAATTAAAGCTCCTGAACACAAGAAGCTTCAGACTGGTCTGCAATGCCTACTGCAGGATCCTTATACTCATTCAGTCCTTCAAACACCAGGGTAAGAGAAGACATATGGGAAGACCCTCCTTCTAGCTTGGCAGGGCCAGCAGCAGGGTCTTCTCCTTCCAGCCCCTCTAAACATCACAGAAGGAAGATACAGTAGACTGGAGTGGATTGCTTAATCATACTCTGCTTGGTATCCTCCACTTACTCAAAATATGAGGTTTTCAAGTACTTACATGAACAGAAGAGGGGCAGAGCCTGTTGTTCCCACCTGCCACTATATGCCCATATGGCTCGCTCAGCTGGGAAAGGTTAAGCATCACTGTCCTATATGGAAAGCATAGGAAAAATCCATCTGATGTGGTTTTCCATGCTCTTCTCAGTGCTGCTTAGAGAAAATAATAAGTGTAGGGAAAGCGTAAGACCTGAAACTAAGCAGCATATCACTCTCTTCTCCCAGAAAATTTTCCCCTTTGGGATATTGACTGAAAGACCAAAGAACCACAGGACTGGCATTGTTTTATGGTGATCCTACTATTGTAATAGTGCTAACAGCTCAGAAATGAATAGCATATGCCTAGCTGGATCAGGCTGGCCAAACAGCTTTGAACATCAAACTACCTGACCCTTGACACTAGAAAGGTTGATTTATTATACTGTTAGCCCGCCTGACAACATGCACTGTGGGCTTGGCACTGTCTGGTCATTTTTCAAGCTCTTTGCACATTACTGGCACCTATATCCTCTAACGCATTACATCAGGCAGCTCAGCTACAGAATGCTAAAAGCCCTTCTCTTCCTCCATCCCTCCCTCTTTCCTCCCTCTCTCTTTTCTCAAATAGGGAATTAATATGTGAACTTAATGCAAGATAAGAGGTTAATGCTTTTATCAGTGGAAAGAATAAATATACATGATGCAGGTGAGGTCAAAGGGATGGAGTAGAGGGTGTTATACTATTAGTGTACTTGAGATGATGCTTATTAAGTGATGTCCAATTATTCAGAGAAGATATTCCCTGATATAGGAAACTCACAGTATTATAAAAAAAAATTATACTTTTTATCTATAAGGGAATAATCTAAGCCAGGGGACAATCCAAGACCAGACCTATGAGTAAAAGAGTCACAATATCCTCCACATTTCAAAGGGTTAAAAACCACTGCTGGCCAGTAGGAATAAAGAACTACATTTCATCAATGGCCATATCCTGAAGTACTGAGTTTGCAGACCCCAAGTACAAAAAGCCTTACCTCTAAAATGAGGATGAATAGCTTACAGTTCTTGAACTACATGCAGCTTGTACATGTATCTTCACTATTCATCATACGCATCATGTTCTTGTGCTACATCACATGCAGGGCTGTCACGGGAGCTACTGAAGAATATCAGACCACAGCTGAGGGAGAAAATAAGTTAGTTGCAGCTGTTAGGACAGACATCATCTTCCAACTCATTTTCACATGACCAGGCCAACTACATACCACAACACAGTCACTCCTTGTGCAGCTGTTGTTTAGACAATGAACAAGCCCAGAAGTCCTTTGCTCTCCAAAACAGACTGTTAGCACCAGCCACCCTACCAGATGCCGGCATTGACTGAAATTCTGGCCAATACTTGCTAAAAAAAGACAATAATTTTGGTGTAGTCCTGGATAAGTCCTTCTCTGCAGGGCTGCTCTCAATGAGTTCTTCTCCCAGTCTGTACTCTTGTCTGGGATTGCCCTGACCCAAGTGCAGCACCTTGCACTTGGACTTCTTGAACCTCATGTGGTTTGTGTGGCCCACTTCTCCAGCCTGTCCAGGTAGGTGTCAGTTTGACTTTTACACTTTTTTAGGAGTCATGTCTCACAAATAGATTAAAGTTCTCTGAAGGAGCAAAAAGAAGGTGGAGCAGTATGATACAAAAGGGTCTGAAGACATTCATTTGCAGAGACTTAAAGAAACTACTCTGCAGTAGTAATGACAGGGTAAATGACCAAGAATAAAAGGCCAGCTACACATCAGATGAATCTTATTAAGGTAGTCTCCCAGAGATCTATGACAGAGACTTTCAAAAGGTCTCCAGTCTTCAGCAAGTGGACTGCCAGCTGAACTGCAAGACTGATAAATGCACAATCATAAGCATGGGAAAAACAAAAGTAAGATATTGATGGTCTATATATTAAATACTGCTGCTATGTGGGAACATAACATTAGAATGGCCATTCTGAGTCAGGTCCATCTAGCCTCATACTCTGTCTGACCGAGACCAATAGCATAAGTTTAGAGAGAAGCATAAAAAAGGCAGTAAAAGTTCCTCAATGAAATCATACATTTTATGAACGCTTTATAAGGGCAGTTCTCTGAAAAAGACAGCTCAGTGGCCAGCAGCTGTCAAATGGATAAACTATTATTAGGAAAGGGAATTAATTGAAATGGTGTAGCTAGCAAAACAGGAAACATCATAATGGCACTGTCTTAATACATGGTGTGCCCACATTTTGATCACTGCACTCAGTGCTTGTCATCCCAAGAAAGATATGGTGGGACCTGTAAAAGAAGAGTGTAGGGCAACAGAAAGATTACCATATAGCAAGTCTTTCATAGGAGGACATTTTAAATAAGATACTTCAGCTTGTAAGAGAGATGAGGAAGGAATGATGTGATAGAAATATATCAAAACAATTTGAAAGGGGAAGAATGCAAATGTAGGAGTGAGAAACACCTCTTCAGTTACCATAGTTCTTCTTTTTTTTTTACTTCTCCTAGTTACCGTCCATAGAGATTGGAATCTTTTTAGATTTTCAAGAGTGAGAATAAGTATAAAATGCATCTTCAGGTAGTTGCTCCTGACACAAGGTTTTACTGCAGGACTTCAGTAAAGCAAAGAAAATTCCTAGCTATAGTTTGCTATTCTAGAAACCTCACAGTGAGACAAAGAATTTCATTAACATGTATTTTAAAGCTATTTTAACATTCATCATGTTTCATTTAACAAATTTCCATGCATAACTAAGGGAATATATTGATTTGAGAGTTCTTGTCCCAGACAGCAACAGCCTCTCATAGTATTTCTAACCCAGCAGTGTACACAAGTGTTGTAGTTTTTTTTATTCCTTTTTTTTTTTTTTTCCATTCCATAATAGCCAGGCAAAGTGCTCTAACTGGAAAACAAAAAATTACCTGTTTTGTCTGAAACTTGGACACTGTGATTATATTTGCAGATTCCTAGCATGAATCAAACCAGACGAACCACAGGACACTAGCTAAGGCATAGCAGGGAAGCCAATAATTCCATCATTTATGCAACACAAGAATCACTATATGCCTAAAAGAACTGAGGTGAAACTATTTGCTGAATTCCATACGAAATACCCACTTTCTGTGTTTAGAAATACAGCACTCACTCTGTCCATGGACTTTTATACAAACATCATTTTGCTTCTTCATGAAGAAAACAAATTACCTGGCTAATCTAAAATTCTTCTGAGGATTAAGTGCATTTGCACTACATGGAAGAAATAATACTATCAAAAGTTATACAGAGATAATAAGATATATAAAATAAAGTGAAGAGACATGATAGAAATGAGAAGGGATATTTTCATAAAAAAAAAAATCAAACCTTTATCATTTAGGGACAAATGTACTGATGATTCACACCTGTGGATTTAGGTTTATGTGTGAGGACACAAAAGGAATATATATGTATCTTATCCCCTTCGAATATAAAAAGACTCTTAATTAATGGTAAGACCTGCACTTACAAAACCAAAGAAAGTTCAGTATTTGTTTGGATTGGGCCCTGCCGAAATGCTATAATGACACTTTGCAAAACCTATGCTTTAGCCCCCATAAACATGTTCTAGTCCATTGACCCCATTCTACTGAAAATGGTCCTTACGTCAGACTACTGATTTCCACTGGCTGTTTCATCCCTTCTCACGTACTGCTGTGGTCATTGTGTGCTGCTGAGTCACAGTCCACTTCTGCATCCTGTTCCCTATTTTGCCCTTCAGCTTCTCTCTTTTAGTTTCCCAAGGATCCTTGCTAATGTCTGACACCTATCAGTTTAACCTGGAGCTTATTCTTCATTCCTCTTCCTCAGTTCCCTGTCCCTGATAAGATTTTCATTTTCCTTTCCTCTGGATCTTTCATAAAATCAATGTCCAAACCATATTATTCCTTCTCTTCCTAGTCAGACTCAACCCCAGTCCATGAACAGTGTTTGGAACTCCTCCCCCTCTGATATTTCTGGCACCCTCATTATCCCTGCCAGCCTACACAGAACATTAGCAGTCTTCCCGCATATAAATACTGAGATAGTTTCCTCCTATAAGAGGTCATACTCTAAAACTCTTTGTTACAATTCTTTGTAATTCTGCCCTTGTTGATACAATAGACCTCAGTCCATTGTAAACACATACACAGAGCTTCCTGGGCAATGGTGGTTTTGAGAGCCTATCTTCACTTTCCAAGCTGCCCAAACATATGCCTTCCTTCTCTCATGCTCTTGCTGATACCTCCCCTCTACTACGCTGCTATCTCCCATTATGAACATAAGCAACAATTTAACCTCTAGACATTTCTCTATGTTCTTCAAAAGAGTTGTTATACTTCAAAGTATAAGCTTTCCAGGACAGAACTTATCTTTGTGTGTACTAGACAGATAAAGCACTATCTTGCATGGCGACTGATAATAGTAGTGGTAGTATTAACAGTAATAGTAGTAGTAGTAGTAGTAGTAGTAGTAGAAGTAACAACAACACAGAGAAAGGTTTATAAGAACTCTACTTACTTACACCTCTACATCTCTGGTAGGCACCTCTTGAAATTGTTTCAGTAATTTGTCTGGTTTTGGCTTTGTTCATTACATATTTAAACCTATCTAGTTTGCATTGCTCATTTTTATTAACTAAACCAAGTTCTTCTGGATATGATTCGCAGTTGTGGTTCCTGCATTTTCTATATGACAGATTCTGTGAATGAGTTTGTGCAGAGCCCCATTCTTCAACAGGATATTTGATGCCCTGGTTTCCTAGGGGACTCAGTCTTGATCCTTTGGGAAGAGGAAGAGTACTGGGAAACGGAAAAAAAAGAAATATCCATATACAACAGTGCTATGAAATAAGGATTTTCTGAAACATCTTTATAATCCAGATGTCCTCTACACAAACAAATATTCAGAAAATAATTAGCTAAAGTAAACTGTAGCATTGCCATGATGAACTAAGACTAAATGTTTATGTATTTAAGGACTTTTTTTTTTCAACGTAAATTTAGTGTTAAAAAGGTGTGTTTCTGAATCATTGACATACTGAAAATAAAAAGCCCTGGGGAGGTGCATATAACCAAAAGACTTTTTGCTGTCCTTGCTATTTTAAATTGCAAATGTGTTTAGAATCAATCCTGTAAAACAGTGCAATGTGGTCAGGAAAATATGTAAGAAAATATTTGATTCATGTCAGATCAGGATGCGACTCTAACAAGATGTAAACAATACAGAGTATCTTATTTTTCTTCCTCCAAAGCTACCAATAACATTAAAAAAAAAAAATGGTATTCCTTCTCCAGTCTCTTGATGCTTTTCAAAATGCTTAAGACTTGTGTTCACCAAAGATTTTGACTTTTCATTAACCAATTGCCAGTTGAAGGTTCTTTCCATGTTTGTAAAGATTAGATGCTCCACATGGTTTTTTTTGGCTACAACCTTTTTTTATTTTTTTTATTTTTTTCACTTTTACATTTCCTCTGGCAGTTGCTACTTGAGAAGTGAAAGCAGAAAAACTATAATTGTGTTCAGATGAGTCCTAAATGGTAGCTTCAAACATCAGCTATCATTGATCAAGTTATTCATTTGCTAACATTATAGCAAAGCAAGTGAGAAGAGTATAAAGAGAATTCATAATGTACAACTTATATTAGATGTCTTTAAACTTTCTATTCATATGGCTAAAACATGTCTTAAACTGTAATAACCCAACACTTTTGTTAGTGGTTTTTCACATTATGTAACAATCTCTCTCTCCCCACTCTACTCAACCTTTTTCTTTTTACAGAAATCTCTAGTTTATCCTATTTGTAATAAAAAACAATAGTCAAATTGCAATGGTCAGACTGGGTATCAGACAACATTCCATTAAGTCACCAACAAAGAAATAGATAGGAAAGTAATGATGAACAGAATGTAACCTATTATTCTCCAAAATAATTACCATGTTCTTGTTTTCAAGCAAAGAAGAGGCAGTCATCTAACCTGTGTGGATTTCAGTATCATGTGGGAAATTATTCTTAAAACTGGCATATGAATTGGTTCCTGGGAAGTCTGTAAAGTTGGTCACAAACCAATCAACAGAGAGTTCACTTCATCTGCATTTTCTTCCAGGTTTGTTTGAAAGGGATGTTACCAAGCTAAAGAGAGACAACTAGCAAAACCTATTAAGGGTACATTTATTTAATATGACAGATCCTATCTAGGAACTTCATTAATGACTTCCAGAGGGGATAAAAGGAGGATGAAATTTGCTGATTAAACAAAGATAACAGTCACCATCAAAACAGAAGAGGACAACGTGTGATGGGTGACTGTGAAATAACAATAATAAAAAAAAAAAAAAAAAAAACAGAGAATGAAATTTAAAACACTAACAGCTCTTTTTTTTTTTTTTTTTTTGTACTTTCACACACACACATAACCATTAGCCCATTAACTGAACGGAATATTCAGTTAATTAAACAGGGTAGTGATATATGGACTGATCACAGAAGTATAAACCACCAGACAATGCACCTCTGTCATTCACAGTCTAAAAACAGATGATGTCTAAAGCCTGATGTCTTAGACATGCCCTCTTGTCCCACAGCCCTGCCAGATGCAAAATGGCTGTGGTAGCCCAGTGTAAGTGTGTAGAGACACCACACTGTGCTACATGGTACTCTACAGAGACAGGAAGAGATATGGGATTTGAACTCTTTGAACTAAATTAAAACTGAAATGAAGACTCCTCTTCCCTGGAAAGTGCTGTAACTATAAGGCTACTACTCTTAGACAAAATATCTGAAAAGCGTCTTTGTAGGTATCTCTTCTCAGGCAAGGACTATGACCTGTGAATAGCAGCGTGACCTGAAGATGTGATGAGGCCAGTCTGTCCTATGTTTTGCTGCACATAACAAGATAATCCTTTCACATTATCTTGGATGTTGTATGACATACACGTATACAAGCAGACTCTGTGCTGAACAGTGCCTGAGGCAGTACACCTTCCCAGCATCCATCTCAGTGGGACTGTGATACAGGTATCCAAGTAATCATTGAGTCCAGGAAGAATTATCATCTCCATCTCAATTCTATCAATGGCTGACCTAAGCTGGCAGTATATAGGCATACTCAGAGATCTCTAGATCTCTCCCTGCAACATGCTTCACAGTAACTGTGATATCCAACTTATAACATTTTCCAGAATAACTTCCTCATTACCAGAGATAACAGAGATTGATGGTATTGTTCCAAGGATGTCAAATAGGTTTTGAACTTATTAAGATGCTGAAAAGATGGCAGAATTATTTGGGACTCTTAATGCTGGGATATTATGCATTTCTATAGTGTTGCACGGAGGCTTTCCTTACCAAGTGTGGGAGAATTTGTTTATTCTGTGTATACAACACATGAGAAGTCAAAATCCATCCTTTACCATATTAGATGATATTTATTTGACTGATGAACTGATAGCTAGGTCATAGTTTTTAATACCAAAATCATTTTAAAAATCTATAATTTCTAGTATATCTCAAATGGGAAATATAGAGCTCATTCGTCATTTATTAATATAACTTTCTGTTGCTGTCTCTGTACAGAAATGGCATGTGTTCCAGAAAAGAAAAGTGAGCATCCACACAATGGAGTCTGCAAAGGAGATGCAGAAGGTGCAAATCAAACTAGTGTAAATTAGATTGTTTTTCAAGAGGAAAACTCATGTTGTTCAAGGCTTTGCTTTCTACTCTAATTTTTGCAAAGAGATGGGATTCTTCAGGAGCTAAACAGAACCCTGGTCTTTCTCCCTAAAAATGCCTCTTCAGTGGCAGATACAAGAAAAAAAGAAAAAAAAAAAAAAGATTATACTTCAAGCTGTCTTAGAACATGTAGATGCTAGATTAATAAGGGCACACCAACTACTACCCACAAGGTTTCACATCTCACACTGTGGCTTATTAATAAAATTAATGTCCCTCCATGACAGCCTTCCAGATCATTTTACACACATACTGAGTGAGGAGGATATAGTGAGACCCCCACCTAAATGACTGGTTTTGAAACTCTCCTATAAGACTGTAGGTTTTATAACCCATAAAAATATTCCAGCACATTCAATGCAAGCGTTACCTGAGATCAATGGAAAGATTTTCAAGTTGTTTTTTTTTTTTTTTTTTCCTAAATGTAGAGGGGAAAAGGCACATTTGTCAAACCTGGAACATTTTGCTGAAATCTTTCATTCCAATAAAGGTGTTCTTGGTCTTAGGACAGACTTTCTGTACTTATGGTGCAGGACACCCTCTCCCAGGTGGCTAGTGAGCTCCCAAACACAACCTCCACCAAGTCCCAGTTCTAGCTGATTTTTTTTAAACAAATATGTAGTTATTCACTGAAAATAAAACAGCACCAACAAGAAAGATTTGGATATTCTGGAAAACTCTGAATTACTTCAGAGGTACATCCCTCTTAGTGGGTATACCATTCTAATTATCCTATAGCAGGGTACCATCATCCAAAACAACTTTTAAATATACTTTTTATTCCTGTCCAGCACCAGTGATGGAGCAGGTGATCAGATTAGGCTAGGTTTTAAATCAGATAAATAGTAACCATATTACCGACGAGATGTCAGTCTTAGGGAGGGGGATTTTTCCTCAGTTTTGAAATATACTATTTAGTTTGACAGTCAGTCTCGGTTGTCACTCAAAATACTAGACTGGGAGTGGCAGTGGAATTTTAATTTATTTTTGAGGTATGCCACAGCTATCCTTACCAGAGCAAATGAAAGTCAGAAACACAACCATAAGAAAAACAAGAAACTGCAATACACTCACTTATAATAGAGCAAGGAGGATTCAGAAGAATGCTATTTGTTGTAAACTTTTATGTGAGGATGATATTTCATTTTGATTTACTTAATTAAAGAAGATCCTAGAAACTCAATGGCCATTATTTTCCAGCTAGGTAACTCTAGAGGAAATTTTAGTTGGCTGTTCATAAGAGCTCATAACCTCTCTGCTTCTGATCAAGTGTCAGCCAAACTTCTAATTTGTCATTGTTTTGTTTTACAGAGAGGTCTGTTTAATTCCTTTAGTTTTTGAAAGGAAGAATAACTTCCGCTGACACCATTTAAACTGTTTTTAAACCACAATAGGGTTTCATTGAAACCATTTTGCCATCATAACCTTACATTGTAATGGTTTCATAATGGCACCATCAAAAAGGTCCTTATAGACTTGCTGTGAAATAGTTTTCCCATAATAACTTTGTATCCCTGACTGCATTGTAATGATTTCATCATGAGGTCATGGACTAGCAATGAATCCCTTTTGCCATTGAAATCTTAGAGTTCCTCATTATAGCCTCTTTCACTGTGGCATTGTTATGGGATCTCCACTGGATAACAATGAAACCATTTCCTTCTGATACATTAGGCTTAAATAATATTATCACCCTAATAATGCAGTCAGAGGTTAGGAAAGGGTAAGCTATACCCTTGCTCATTTCAGCATTTCAGTTCAGCATTTGATTCAAGGGGCTGAAAGTATGCAGTATGGTTACTGAACTACTATCCCTTCTCTCATAATGAAAGTGAATGGTGGTTACACACCCTGCAGGAATAGGGAATTTTAGAAGAACAAAACTAAAAAAGAAAAAAAAAAGTAAAAAAAAAAAGTACAAGAGTCACTTTCTGGGCTCCAACTCAGCAAACACTGAAGTTCATTCCTCTCCAGCAATAAGCACAAGTTCAATTTTAAACCTGAATTCGAATCTCCTAGAATCCATTGAAGAGCCAGGCATTTTGTTGCATTAAGACAGACTTGGGAACATTGTTTACAGCACTGAACTCATGTTCTCACACATCAGCAATTGCAGCCACATTGGTGCAAAACAAATCCTGAAAAGTGACACAGGTTTTGAACTCCCACAAGGTTCAGTGGGACATTCAGACCCTACAGATACAGATTTACAGGGAGCACTATGCAACAATCCCTGCTCTCCTGTCAAATCCAAATCCATGTCCCTCTTATCCCACACCCCCATTTCTACAGAAAATTGTATTTATTCTGCTTATTCAGCTTTTCTATGGCAGCATGAATACTCCTGATACAATTTATCTAATCAAGCTGACCTAATGAAGAAGACTATTCCCTCTGGCCTCTCGCCACAGGCTATGTTCTGCCAAACTACTAAAATCCTTGCTGTCCCATTTTCTCTTCCTCATGGACTTGGAATAGTAGGGTCTCAGTAGACTTGCAGTTCATGCTTCCGAAATCTTGAATTATAAGGACTCTGTAACCATCCCATCACAAGTTGTTCCACACAGATTGATGATCCTTGTGCTGCCACTGCTGTTGCGCTTAAAAAAAAAAAAAAAATCACCTCAATTCCCAAGTTAAAACATAGGTCATCTGTGTTATCTGCTCCCTCAAAGAATAAGTACCCTAGGTACTAGAAAAAGAACCCTAAGGGTGTTGCTAAATGTAAGAGCTCCTTAGAGCTGAGAAGAAAAATTTGAATGATTATCTTAAAACTTCCTCAACTTCTCTAATACTGATGACATGGGAGCCAGGCAACCAGGGTAAGTGAGGGTACAGCCATTCGTGATGTTGCCTCTTCCAGTTTGACACAAACCAGTATTATTAATGGAAATTGTGATGGTAGATCGTCCTTAAGCTTTGGTCATTTTCTTTTCTTGTCCTGTTGTAGCCATCTCAAATACTATTATTTTTCTAAGATGTGGCTATCCAAATATGTTCAGAATAGCTTTGCAAACGTGGATGCCTTTACAATTGGGATACACAGAGAAACTGATAGTCATAGAGTCATAGTATCATAGAGTGGCTTGGGTTGGAAGGGACCTTAAAGATCATCTAACTCCAACCCCCTGCCATAGGCGGGGATGACACCCACTAGACCAGGTTGCCCAGGACCCTATTGAACCTAGCCTTGAACATCTCCAGGGATGGGGCATCCACAACTTCTCTGAGCAACCTGTTCCAGTGCCTCACTACCCTTACAGTGAAGAAACTCCTCCTAATGTCTAGTCTATATCTATCCTCTTTTAGTTTAAGACCATTCCCCCTTGTCCTATCATTATCTACCCGAGTAGAGTCCTTCTCCATCCTTTTTGTAAGACCCCTTTAAGTATTGAAAGGCCACGATAAGGTCTCCCTACAGCTTTCTCTTTTCCAGGCTGAACATCCCCAGCTCCCCCAGCCTTTCTTCACAGGAGAGGTGCTCCAGTCCTCTGATAATCTTTATAGTCCTCCTCTGGACTCACTATAACAGAACCACATCTTTCTTGTGCTGGGGGCCCCAAAGCCAGATGCAGTACTCCAGGTGAGGCCTCACAAGAGGGGGTTGAATTCCCCCAGGAGGATGAGAGCCTGTGAGCATGATGCTTCCTGTAGCTGGAGCAAGAAGGCCTCATCCATAGGCTCCTCTTGATTGGGCAGCCTGTAGTAGACCCCAACCACAAGATGTCCTTTGTTGGTCCAGTCCTTAATTTTTACCCACAGGTTCTCAACTTGCTCATGGTTGTTTCTTAGAGGGAACTCTTCACAATCTATCCATTTCTTAACATGGAAGGCAACACCCCCACCCTTCCTTCCCTGCCTGTATATCCTGTAAAGCTTGTAGCCCTCTATTCCAATGTTCCAGCTGTGTGATTTGTCCCACCATGTTTCCGTGATAGCAATTGGATCATAGTTTTCTAATTGCATCGTGGCTTCCAACTCCCCCTGTTTGTTTTCCATGCTACATGCATTGGTATAGAGGCACTTCAGCTGCAATACTTTCTAAAAAACATTTCTAAAAAAAAAAAATAAAGTGGATATCTTATCAAACACTACAAATTTCTGAAGATTAAAACCATCAATATTTTGCACAAAATGTGATGATTGTTGCCCTCTGTTACACTGCCAGCACAACCACTTCTCCAAGGCAGCCTTAATGTGCATCAGCTCTTTCTAAGAGGTACCAGAATGTTTCAAGGATTCCAGATTTTTTGGATGAGGTCACTCTCTTCCTTCAATACAAGAAGGAATTCTCTTGGCCCTGGGACACTTCATTCCATTACTTTCAAGAGGGAGCACCACTTCAGGGTGAGTATTTATTTATGATGGATATGTTGAACACAGGTCAACGTCCTAGCCTTTTTCGAAATGTCAGCATAACATGCTCATCCTTTACTCTTTTCCAGCAAAGTTGAGTTTCTGGGAAAGAAGGGGAGGGGAACTGTTAACAAAATCCATCTGCAGATTACAGCTATTTTAGCCCCATGATACAATCAGCTCCTTTTGCTTTTCAGTAGATCCTAACAGATTTCTCATCTCTTAGCAGACCTCTACCTAACCAATGCCAAAGAGAGCACTGGACCAATCTATCCCTTCTTCATTAACAAATGAAACCACAACCCCTTCACTCTTTCAAGACTCAGGACTTGCAAATTTAAAACTGTACTACTTCCAGGTAATCTGGAAGACTTGCAAAAGGACCATTTAGTAAATAGTTCTATAGCAGGTATTTTACAGACATAAAGCCAGATTTTTATCAGAAATTAATTTCTTAAAAAAAATATATTCTGCTGATGTGCCTTCCAGGCAGAAGTGGGAAAGGTATCCCTTCCTCTCATTATATACCTAAATAAACGATCCAGAGAGAAAGAAGCAGCCTTCCTCTCACCCCACAGCTTTTATGTTTTGAGAAATGAGGTTCAGCTTCCTTCAGGAAAAAAAAAAAAAAAAAAGAAAAAAAAAAACAAGAACTGATCAAGGTTTTTGTTTTTTTTCTGTATCATGGATTAAATCTGTAACTGAAGTGGGTTAAGAGGAGGACAGAGCTGCATTATGAATTTCTTCAAGAATTAGGTTAGCTCTATTAGCATTTTGGAGATAATTGAACCTACATTGTGTCAAATACATTTTCTGATGAAAAATAATTCCCATCTACAGTTTGTTGTGGGTTTTTTTTGTTTGTTTGTTTGTTTTTTGCTTCAACATATTTAGTACTATTTCTTTTCTGGAAAAGAAAAGCTAAAATTTTATTAAATTTCTCTCACTTTTTAAAACCACAAAATACAAACTTATATGTCACTCATTACTCTGTGGGGTTCAGATCCCGAATCCAGATTTCTGAAAGACAGTATATTGTGAGATTGTTTCTCTTTACTCTTGCATGTTCCCATGTGGCAGTTTTTGACTCCTTTAAAGCACACATTTTCCCTTATCAGACTTCCTGAAAACACATAACTTTGTTTACACCAATGATGAATAATTATACTTAAATCTCTTCCAGAATAAGCGAAGTGAAAAAAAAACTAATATTGCTCCTGTGGTTTAATATGATTTACTGGCCAATTATGAAAAGATTATTTTAAAGAAATTGCATACAAATCCATAAAGTAAAAAAGCACCTTTTCATGAGTTCTATTCAAATAATCTGAAAATAATCCCATAATGATTTTATTTAGAGACCTGATTACTGCCCTAAAAAAAAAAAAAAAAAAAAAAAAAGGACAGATGCAGACAAATGACTGTTAATTTCAAAGGTGTTTCTAGACAATTTTAATCTTTATATTGATTTTATAGTCAACAGCCTTAACTCTTCCCTAATATTTGATAACAATTATCAATACTGTATTATTACCACATGAAAGTAGTCTTCCTGGGCCAGCCAAGCACTTAATACAGGCTTTTAATAGACCTTATTACATTTGTTTGTATACTTCTAAATATATATGGTTTAACTCTTTCCCTCTATAATTTATACTTCATTGTACATATATCTTTGTCAGAATAGCTATTACAGAGAAAGGCATCAGCAGTCAAAATCCCTAAAAAAAAAAAGATAAATTAAGGCCAAAGTCTAAAATCCTTCTGGTTTAAGTGGAAAACACTTCCTCTTTTTAACTTTAGGCAGATGTATTGACTTTACCTCTGTCATTTTTATGATTCAATATATTAAAAATAAAAATAAATAAACAAAGCATAAGAATATGGTCCCAGATGAAAAAAAAAAAATCTTAGAAAACAGATGATGAAAATAATGCAAGATGCCCAAAACCTGGAATAAGTAAAATGTATTAGAAAAGAGGACTGGAAATTCTGCAATACTTCCAAGTGTACAGAGAATATCAAGTATTGCTAGACAACTGCATCACCCAAAAAATACTACACAAATGATCTTATGGCTAAAGCACTTGAAGTGAGCCTTAATACCTGACTTTGCTACAAACTTCATGGTATATGTAGGCAAACTGTGCACAGGGATGTAAGGCCTGTTGGCCAGAATATGGGAACAACTAGATAAAGAATAGTTAGATAAGAAAGATTTGTTGAAGTAAGCTGTATATTTGCTGCAGGGCTAGGAAATTCCAGTGTCTTCCTTGGGGTGTCTGCAGGGAGTATTACTTGTGTGTAATTTTGCTTGAATGTTTACTATCTCTGAGCAAAGTAGGCAAGACTTATGAGCATCTCCAGGTTACTAATTTCTCAACCAGCAGAAACTGCCACTGGGAAGTGCCCTTTGCTACCACTGAGCAATGTTCTGAAAAGACACATTCCAGAAAGAGAAAACATTCAAGACTGTGTCGGGAGCTGACATTTCAGTCCTGGAGGAATGATATACCAAAGCTCTGCTTCAATTCGAGCTATGCTACCAGTGAATCCAATATAAAGAATCCAATATAAACATGCATATCAAATATGTTTTAGCAGCCTAGAAGCACAAACTTCTTAGGTTTTCAGGGGGACCATGTATCCTTAAATCATGCAGTACTTTTAAAAATTTCAACTAATACACTTACAGGAGGCTTATTTTGCAGGTTAGATTTATTTTTTTGAAGCACAGAGATAAAAAAAAAAGGTTTTCTTAAATATAAAAGTAAATATATTTCATGTTCTCCCATCTTTCTGCCTATGTATGCATACTTCAATACAATGGGTTTGCTCCCAGACAGCAAAGCCAGATGATTTGAGTCTAAAGTAATACCATAAGAATTAGAAGTCACTTTGCTGACATTAGAGCCATATAAAACTAGCCTGGGGGGAAAACTGACTCCACTGATGAGATTTCAAGCTCCCTATTACATACATGCACAGCTGCCCCTTAATTCTGCACTTTTTACCAAGAAAAGTATCAGTGAGGAACAGACATAGGAAACCAATCCCTCATAAAGCTAATAAAAGGACATGACTTTTCTTAACAAAGTTTACATCTAAGCAGCAGCAGTTATGGCAGGTTTTTCCAATCCATGAAGCTCAGCTCTTCTCTCTTTTTTCACCTCCCACTCCATCACCCATTGGGAATGAGTCGTAGCAGACATGAGCAGAGGTTGCAAGGGCAAAGTATGAGGTGGATGAGATAGAAACATATTCTTTCTTGCCTTTTTCACTCCAAACAATTCTCAACCTCCCTTGTACAGTCAACTCAACGTTCCCTTTTAACCAAACATGGTGCTATCTCACACACCTGAGAGGAAGCAACATGAGGCGCCCATACACTTTCCCTTATCTTAGAAGGCAAAAAAAGCTGGAAGGAAAAAAAAAGAGAAAACTCTTCGCGGGCTGAAAGTGAAGATCAGATCACCTTACCTTTACTATGTCTGCAACTCCAAATGCAATTGGTAATGCTTAGCCAGAAAAGCACCCCACTTTAATGTCTTGAGACTAGATATAAATACTACAGAGGAAGACCCCAAATCTCCAGTGACACGGTGGCCTTTGCACTTTCTGTGAAGGCATGATGCTTACCTTCTGGAAGGTAATTGTTAATTACAGTATGTGGACAAAAGCTAATGACTTGTTTTGGAGTTAATGTCCCATTCAGAAAAGGATTAGTGTTGTTTCCAACCACAGAAATCAATTAATGGCACCCATAATGCTTAAAAAAATAACATTGGCAGCATAGCTGAGTGACTATTTTGAAAAACTGATCATTCCTTTGAGATTAATGAGCAATTTTCTGTCAAAGTGCAGGGTGCACTCTGGTAGAAAACTGACAAAAGAAGCACCATCCTCAGGGGATTATTTTTAACAATCCATTTTGTTGTGCATATTTAAAAGGACATTTGGTAGATATCACTGCCATTCCAGAAGTATATTCTCATTTATTTTTCCCTTTAACCATTATAAGCCAATATATGACAAGTTACAGTGGACTGGATATCTAGAATCTAAAATGAGTAATTAGAGAGGAATAACCAACAACATGTAAAACACTGCATAAGGCTTTTTTTTTTCCAGTTGCTTTCATTTAGGTTTGTTAGACAAATAAGTATCAGCAATGTAGGCAATTAGTTCTCACTTACATCAGTCACAATCGATTAATGTGAACTGTTATACAATTTTTGCTTAAGTGTCTCCAAGCAGGTACTCTGTCTAAAAGTACAAAGTTTCAGAAGAGACCTGTCTGATTAAAGAAATGCAATTAGGAGTAAGATGAATGTGAGTCTCACTAGAAATCTGAAGTGTGTTTTTATAATAACATCCATATATTCTTTCTATAAAGAATTTCCCTACTTTAAAACCTTGATTTTTTTTTTAAACAAAAACTTTGCAAAGATTCTATTTTGTTTCCTCACTTATCAAGTTACTATCACTTATCCTCACTTATTAACAGAGTGAGACCAATGGGGTCTGTACCCTTCAATGGAGGCTTAGCACAAAGCGTAGAATTGGATCTGTGGTTCTCCACCACCCCAGCTCATAGTGTTATCTCATGTGAAAAAAATGGCTGTGTCCCACATCTTGTGGGGTTACTTTGCGAGTCCAGGTCTCAGGGCTGCTGTTACTCCTTCCTAATCTCCCTCTCTGAGCTCACCAAGCTTCAGGTCTCCATGACATCTCTAATAAAGCTATACATCACCACCAAGGACCTCCTACATGGGTCTGGAACAGACTGGTACAGATAATCAGTTTATAGGTAGGAGGCAAAAGAAAGTTTCAAACTGAACATATTGCAAACTGATTCCTGTCGCATACAAGTCTTTACAAACCGAGCTCCTCTTCCAGAGGCTGCAGAATTGTTATAGCTGTTCATGATGGTCACCTGAGAAGACCACATTCTGCCATTGAGTCCAGGTCACAGAAGAAACAGCGATGAACTGGATTGTGGAGAAAGAAGACTAAGGGTAGAAAAGCTAAATTAAAGAAATCAGTAGCCAATGACTCCCACAGATAAAATTCTGTAACTCTTTAGACTTTCCCAGAGATGATCAGTTGAAAAAAGGTAAGCGTAAGGGAACTAGGCAGGTTTTAACAAGGATATTCAGAGCCATTTGGGTGAATGACTTTCTTTCCCATGGAACCTTCTGAAAACAAGTCATTTTTCCTTCTTTTGTTCGGAATTTATATATTGCAACCCCTAAAAAGCACACCAGTGCAGGGTCCCTGACTGCGTTTCTGAGCAGTCTCCCTCCACCCCTTGCCCTGACTGCCATGGCTTTTGCTGTGAGCTTGGCAGTGGTCCACAGCTTTGTCCCAGTGTTCTGGCGGCTGCTCTCCGACATATGGTCTATTCATTTTTCCCCAGCTGTTACTCAGCCAGGGAGACCATGCCTTCTCTTAGCTACAGACTTTTGTTCAGAAACTGGGAATCAATTTTCTCCTTATTAAAGGGGCGCAAGGGGCAGAGGGGAAGCGAACAGGTATGCACATCAACCTCATGCATCTAAGCTAACTGTTGGTATAGAAGCCTGCTTTCACTGAATCGTCAGTCAAGCACTCAGAGGCAATGCAGACTCTTCAGTGTGGAGCACTGTTTAGGACTATGTGTCAACTAATCTTCCTCTCCATCCCCACCCTTCCCTTTTTCCAACTCATTGCTCTCATCACTTTCTCCCTCCTTCTGCTCCTTGGTTGCTCTGGAGGCTTTGATGATTCTTTGGCAGCTTAGATTCCTAATTCTGTGAATAAAATACATGGTGCCTATACCAAAATATCTGCTCATCTGTACCTAAAGTAGAAGGACCTTCTGCATCGTTCAGATGGTGGGCAATGTGAAATGACCAGAAATACAAAATTGACTCACCTATTCTTGAATTGTGAGATATGATGTGACTAAACAGTTAACACAAAACCATACAGCAACAGTGCAAGAACTTTATCAGACATTATGTAGGAATTGCCTTGAGTACCCTGCAAATAAGGAGCAGCCTGTTAAAACTTACAAAAGAGTATCTGACAGATGGAAAAGGTACACTGAAAGATTCTGAGACTGGTCCATATCTCACAAAGCTAATACAATAAAACTCCAGGGAAAAAATATTGGGAGTGAATTGAAGAAGGCAGAGAAAAAGATGGCGCAGCAGGAAAAAAAATCAAATAAGGTCTGAATTAAGGGTGATTTTTACAAACACCCATTAGAAAACTAGTTATCTATATGGGAGAGAGATTTCATGATTTGCTGACTTGGCAGCTTGCCACCAAATGAGCAAGACTGGTAGTTTCCATGGCTGGAAACTTCTTTCAGCTAAGGCCTTGTTTGTTTTCAGTTCCTTCTAAATAAAATAAAATAACATAGTATCAAGCACCAATAGCCAAAAATTGCACATAGATTAACAGGGTGCTGAATTACAGAAGAGAAATTGCAAGCAAGAGAATAAATCTCCCTCTCTCAGCCATATTGCCGTACAGTATTTGGGATCTGGGCGTTGTCTTGGACAGAGCTGTAATGGTAATGCCAGCATAAAAGCATAAACACTTATGAACAGAAAAATGCAAGGGAAAGAGATCATAAGCTTCACAATCAGTTCAGATGTAGCTGGAGTAAAATGTTACTTCCACACTCAAATCTTTCACACATGTAAATCTGTCTGGGATCATAGAACACAGAGGAAGAATGGAAGTCAAAGGAAAGGTCCCTAGCATCTCCCAACAATTCCACCAAAGGTGAGCCACAATATTACAGTGCAATAGTTTTTATAGCATTTATTATGTTGACTGCTATCTGGGACATGTTCCCATGATTGATGTCATCTCTTCAGTAACAGATAGAAAGATAGTGGCAGGTATTTACTAGTCTATGACTTTGACTCTGCTGCTTCTTAGACACATAGATTCATCACCAGCAGATCCTTAGTGTCTGGTCTAGCATAGCTTCCAGCTCAGTAGCTCATGTCAGGTCTGTTCCTTCTTCCTTCCTCCTCCTGCTATGGGGCTTGCCAATATTGGCCCTAAATCTTCATCTGAAAGAGAGGGCAACCCCAAATTTTGTGGATAAGGGTACATGAACAGGACAGATTACACAGTCATTTGCCAGACTTGCCCACTGATGTGGTTCTCAGACTTTTACGCCAATCCAGATTTCTTTTGTCCTGAAATAAACCAAAGCTCATTTACAACCCACATACACTTGCATGCTTGCACTAAATAGTGCATTGACACTAGGCTTTACATTAAGAGTACAAATGGATAAAGCAAAGATGCCAGGAAAAGGAAGAAAGACAGTTGTATATGCAGTTGCAGTGAATCATGCAATTACTCCAGAGCTGAGTGCATGCACTGACTGAAAGGGCATTTTTCTCTAGTTTATACTATTAGAAGACAGCAGACCATGAGAGTCAGTGACCAGTAGGAAGTAGGTAGGGAGGAAAGAGACGCGTGTTATATGGCTCTTCTTCTGAGCTGGAGATTGAAAGCTGTTTGTCCTTTCACTGGAGTGGCAGATTAATTTGTGCTGCAAGAAGCATGTCAGGGTCATGACTCAACAGATAAGGGTTTGCTACTAAAAAGTGTGCTGGCCACTTCAGAGATGTCTTGAGAGATGCACACCAGCAAATTCTGCCAGAGTCCCTATATCGCCTAAATTAGGAATTTTGACCTCCTCTACAGAGTCAGGGAAGACTCCAGAGGACAACTCAGAATACTTCTGTATCGAATACTTTGTGGGAATAAATGGCCACAATTACCTTTACTCTTGAAGTTTTTTCCTACTGTCCTCCTACCTTTCATCCCACCCTCCATCCCCACCCCAGACGATTTTCTGTACATTTCCTTCTGGATGTTCTTTTAACTGAGGTTTCAAATTCATATTTCTAAATTAGATGGTACAGATAAAATACTCCAAGATGAGCTTGTGTGTGCCTAGGGCAGGGACGGATTTTTGTCTTTCTTGTAGAGGTGCATAAAGTCTAGTACTCATTCACATTCTCTGTTTATGAGTATCACCATGTCTGACTTAACAGTGCTCTGGTCAGTAAGCACCAACATCAAACAGGTATTTTTTGGTATTTCTGAGCTGAGTAAAGCAGGACAGATATGAGGTAGTGGATCTGAAATGAGGATTTAAGTGGCAAGCATGCAGAGTCATATACACATGTAGTTGCTGGTGCACAAGGAAGGAAAAAGGTCAGAAAATTTCATATATAGAATAGAACTGGGGAAACAAGGTGAATTTTACTTGTGTGCTCACTGCAAAGTAGATAAGCTCAAATTGTTCTTTAAGCACAACACAGACTATATCCTATAGCTCCATCTGAGCAAATACATCACTATTCAATGGGCAGGCATGCTAGGATTTAAGGGGATGTGAATATCCGGGGGGGATTTGAGGTAAACCTCAGATAAGAATGGGGATTTCACCTACTATGAAGGCATATCCACAAAAACCACTGAGATTTCTTCCCTCCATACTCTGTTTTGGCTCCATTCCTTTTCACACACAATTAAATCCAGCTTCCCAAAGTGGATCAAGACTGAAGGTCTCACTGAAATTAGTCAGCACTCTCTCAAGTCATTCCACTAGTCTCAATGAACCTGTCTGCAAGAACAGGTGTTTGTTAGAGAGAGAACAGATTTCATAATCTGAATTCTACTTACTAAAAATCAATCTACTGCCAAAGTTATTAAAATCCCCATGGTGAGGATACAGCACAACATTAGAACCTAGAAAATCTGCTACAGGAAGTATATATATGCAGGTTCACAGGAGGTCTGTGAACCAACACAGAGGTTTCTTTCACCTCTCTCAGACCAAACCATCATATCCTAGATAATGGCTCAAAACTTTCGGAGTTGGGTATCTACAGTTTTGGGACATATTTCCTAATGTCTTCCCAATAAACTAATCAATGAAATCCATTCTCACATCTCTCTAACATTCTCCTTGTACTATCCAGAAATGTCAATGGTAAATATGCAAAAATCATCTGGAATTCTACTTTATGTCCAGAGCAGTCCATCACTTCTGTGAACCTAGTAGTTCCACTTGAGTATGAAATGTCTGGGTATAACATCCAGCAACACTGTTTTCATTGCCTCTTAAAACTACAGTTTGCCATGGTCAGTATATTTTCTAAGGTTCACTACTAGAGATATTCTAGATTAGACATCTCAGACATATGCCCTTTTTTTACTGTGAACCACAATGCTAAATTACTAAATCAGTTTCCCTCCATTAGTTCTTCCACACCCACCCAGTCCCTCTGGTTGCAACACTACTCAATGAAGGCTTACTTGCTCAGGCTCCTCTGGAACATCTTCAGTTAACAGATTGCTTCTCGGTTTTATCAGAATGGGTATAAATATGAACTATCTCAATCCAGCAGCCTTGCTGTTTCTTAAAATACCGAATTATCTCTGTTATTCACTGTCAGTAGACTCAGAGATAGCAGACCTGAGAAAACGAAGTCTATCTCAGTATAACTCTAGTTTCTATGAACTCTCAGCTCCTTGTATTTTGAATTAAATTAAAATACACTGATTGATACTGGCATACCAGAAAAATCAATATTTGACCCAAATCCCTTCAACAGTAACATGTTCAAGTGTTACAGTGATTTCTCTGGAGAGGACAGATTAGATTTCATATTCATTCCGTCCAGAAACTACAATACTAGTGGAACATAAATGCTAAGAGTTGAATCCACAAATGACAGGTAAATCAAAAATAAAGTTGCTTCAGTCCCTGTCCTAGCTTCTTGTTAGATGTTAGGGTCTGAGAGCACATAACCACAAATCAACAAGCATGGACTTGAGAACCATTGAACAAGTACTAATTGATGTACCAAGTTAACTGGGAGAAGATATAGGAGCTTTTCTTGTGCTAAAGGTGCAAAGCAAGTAAACTAGTATAGAAAGATTTTTCTCTAGTTGCCACATCATAATGAAAATGTAAAAGGAAATAAATATATAACAAAAAAGAGAGGAGGAAGACATAGAGGACCACAGTGCACTGATGAGGCAGAAAAAATCTCATCCTTCAATAAAGTTCTATAATATTCCTCTGCCATCTTTGCCTCATTGTTCATGCTGTTTTGCTTTGTCTCATACTGAAGTTAACAGTTGCCTTCCTTTTTGTGGTGCCATTTTTACTTCTCCTCTCTTTCTCCCAATGGTTTTTTTTGCCCTGAAAATCCTCTGGGACTGGATGCTGTAATTGGAGAATTAAGTATACCTGCCAATTATAAAGTGTCAAACAGTTTCCAAGCAATATTGTATCATTTTTGATATCAGAATTATTTAGCTAAATTTAAATGATTTACTGGTAGTTGGTAAACTTTTCTAGCATACTTAATTAACTCAGACTTAATTAAGTCTGAATTATTATATATATAGTATTGTTATATATATATATATCACTATCACTAGGTATAGTAATATATAAGTATCTATATTTGTAACATTTGGTGAGTGAGCCAACTAGGGAGAGTGCCCCACTGGAGCTTTTGCTTGTAAATAGAGAAGGACTTGTTGGTGATGTGAAGGTTGGAGGCTGTCTTGGGCACAGCGATCACGAAAACTCCAAAAATGCAGTTTTTGATTATTGGAAAAAGAAAGGAGGGGGGTTAGCAGGACTTACAGAGGGCAGATTTTATCCTGTTTAGGAGACTGGTTGGTGGAGTCCCTTGGGAGGCACTCCTGAAGGGCAAAGTAGTCCAGGAAGGCTGGGGACTCTTCAAGAAAGAAATCCTAAAGGCACAGAAGCAGGCCATCCCCCCATGCCAAAAAATGAGGCAGTGTAGAAGAAGACCAGCCTGGCTGAACAGAGAGCTTTGGCTTGAGCTCAGGAACAAAAAGAGGGTACATGATCTTTGGAAGAAGGAGCAGGCCACTCAGGAGGACTACGAAGATATCATGAGGCTATGCAGGGACAAAATTAGAAAGGCCAAAGCCCAAATGGAGCTCAATCTGGCTATTGCTGTTAAAAGCAATAAAAATGTTATTATAAATACATAAACAAGAAAAGGAGGACTAAGGAGAATCTCCATCCTTTATTGGATATGGGGGGACATAATGACAGGAGATGAGGAAAAGGCTGAGGTACTTAATGCTTTCTTTGTCTCAGTCTTCAGCAGCAAGACCAGTTGTTCTCCATGTACTCAGACCCCTCAGCTGGTAGATGGGGACAGGGAGCAGATTGAAGCTCTCATAATCCATGAGGAAACGTTTAGCAACCTGCTACTCCACTTAGATGTACACAAGTCCATGAGGCCAGGTGAGATCCACCAGAGGGTACTGAGGGATCTGGCAGAAGTGCTCACCAAGCCACTTTCCACCTTTGTCAACAGTCCTGGCTGTCAGTGGAGGTCCCAGTCAACTGGGAACTAACAAATGTGATGCCCATCTACAAGAAGGACTGGAAAGAGGATCCAGGAAACTACAGGCCTGTCAGTCTGACCTCGGTGCCAGGGAAGCTCATGGAGCAGATTATATTGAGTGCCATCATACAGCACATACAGAACAACCAGGAGATCAGGCCCAGTCATCATGGGTTATCAAAGGCAGGTCCTGCTTGACAAACCCAATCTCCTTTTATGACAGTGACACACTCAGTGGATGAGGGAAAGGCTGTGGATGTGGTCTACCTTGACTTCAGTAAGGCTTTTGACACCGTTTCCCACAGCATTCTCCTGAAGAAGCTGCCTACTCAAGGCCTGGACAGGTGTATGCTTCATTGGATTAAAAGCTGTCTGGGTGGCCGGGCCCAAAGAGTCATGGTAGATAGAGATAAATCCACTTGGAGGCTGGTCACTAGTGGAGTCCCTCAGGGCTCAGTACTGGGGCCACTTCTCTTCAATATCTTTAACATTAATCTGGACAAGGGGATAGAGTGTGTCCTCAGTACGTTTCCAGACAACACCAAGATAGGAGTGTGTTGATCTGCTCAGGAGTAAAAGGGTTCCACAGAGGGATTTGGATAGGCTGGACTTACGGGCTGAGGCCAACTGTATGGAGTTCAACAAGGCCAAGTACCGGGTCCTGCACCTGGGGCACAACAACCCCATGCAGTGCTACAGGCTGAGGGAAGGGTGGCTGGAAAGCTGCTTGGCAGAAAGGGACCTGGGGATATTGGTCAATAGCTGGCTGAATAAGAGCCTGCAGCGTGCTCAGGTGGCCAAGAAGGCCAACAGCATCCTGGCTTGTATCAGAAATAGTGTGGTCAGCAGAACTAGGGAAGTGATTGTCCCTCTGTACTCGGCTCTGGTGAAGCTCCACATCCAATACTGTGTTCAGTTTTGGGCCCCTCACTACAAGAAGGACATCAAGGCCGTGGAGTGTGTCCAGAGAAGGCCAAGCTGGTGAAGGGTCTAGAAAACATGTCTTATAAGGAGCGGCTGAGGGAGCTGGGGTTGTTTAGCCTAAAGAAGAGAAGACTCAGGGGAGACCTTATTACTCTCTACAATTACCTTAAAGGAGGCCAGTGAAGTGGGGATTGAGCTCCTCTCCCAAGCACCAAGTGATAACACGAAGGGAAATGGCCTCAAGTTGCACCAGGGGAGGTTTAGGTTGGATATTAGGAGATTTTTTTTTACTGAAAGGATTGTGCAGCTTTGGAATAGACTGCCCGGGGAAGTAGTTAGGTCACCATCCCTGGGGGTCTTCAGAAACATGTAGATGTAGGACTTAGTAACATGGTTTAGTGGTGGACTTCAGTACTAGGATAAAGGTTGGACTAGATGATCTTAGAGGTCTTTTCCAACCTAAATGATTCTATAACACATACGTCTCTTAAAACATTAAGTTTACCCAGGTACCTATGTTCTGTTCAAGAACTCTATCGGCAGTGTCATTTGACAAACCCTCATTAGTTTGAGTACTCTGTAACATTCATCACCAAACACGCTTTTCTTTTATAGGATGTTTGTCACACAAGAACTGTTATTCATTTGCCTTCTTTAGAATTCAAAGCTTGGCTATGCTGTGATCTGTTAAATGAGATTGGTCAAGTCACCTAAGTTCTTCGTGACTATGTAAAATAAGGACAATACCTTCCTTTGTAAAGCACTTGATCCAACTCAGAAAAGCAGTCTACAATTGAAATTGAACATTGAAAGCCAGTAACACTGAAAAACAGGTAAATTCCACTTAAATATTTATTTTCCTTCACTAGTCCTATTCCTCATCATTTCAGATATTGTATTGCATTGTAGTGCAACCTTCAAAACAACCCCCAGGTTGAAAAAAAAAAAAAAAAAAAGAGGAGTTTTCTCTTCCCTGCTGCTGGGGTGATCCTGTTTTTTAACTGCTTGTTCAGATTGCTTTGTTTCCCAGTCAATTACAGCTCATAATCACAGAAAGCCTAGTGCATTGGTATATAAGTATGTGAACAGATCCCACCAATATGCTTAAGTGCATCGGTAGATCAAGACTAAAGTAGCAGCACCCTGTAGGATCATGTTTCATAGGCTTTGATAATGCAGAAGTCCTGGAATCCCAAGATGCATTTGATAAGAAGAAAGAAGAAATTCCTACTGCAATCTCAGAAGGGCATTCAAATATTGTTTGGATGGGTACAAGGTTGACCAGCTATGCAGGTACACATCAAAGTTAACTAAAGCAGGAATTCAGCCATCATGAGAGCTCTTCCCTGAGAATAGGCAGAATGAATCCTATTTGTTTAACTTAGATGTATGGATTTTTAGTACTTTTTATTATTATTATTTTTATTTAATGTGATATACACAAATTAGAATATAGAATATCGTGAGTTGGAGGGGACCCACAATGATCAACAAGTCCAGTGTCTGGTATCACTGCCTTAAAATGCCAATGGCTGCTTGAAGCATTACATAGTTTTCCTATTTGATCAGAAAATAGTCACCTCTACTCAGGGCTCCTGCTCCTCTCAGTATCGGATGTGTTGCAGAAAGAAGGACAATTCCAAATTTTTATTTTACAGAATAAGATTTCATATGTCTTTCACAGCCTGTCCTTAACAAAATTTACAACTATCATATTCAAATCTTTGTAATTATTTAGGATTTGGTGGTTTTATCACTTTCCTTTTTAATGTGGAAGCAAGTAAAAATAAAACTCTAGCTCCAGCTCCATTGTGCCTAAAACTCCTGTCTGAGAAGTGCATTACCCAAGCTCTCTTGATTTTCTGAAAGCCTTCAGTCTTTAGGTCACTGCAGCTTCTAATGCCTGACAAGTAATGACTGATCATGAACCTACCATTAGTATGTGTGGGTGAAAAATGACATTTGCTGCCCCTTGGCAGAAAAAAAAAAAAAAAAAAAAAAAAAGCCTGGAGGTTTCTCTTCCCTGCTGCTGGGGTGATCCTGTTTTTTAACTGCTTGTTCAGGATCTCAAGAAATCTTCAGGATCTCAAGAAACTTCAGGATCTCAAGAAATGTTCCACATTTTAGAGATGACATTCATTCATGACATTCATCCATTATTTTTTTTTTCTGAAAACTGAGTTGGACGTCCTACTTCTTAAGCTTTAGCTTAAATCATATAGATAAAAGGCCAGGGATTTAAGACGATCACAAGCTGAAAAAGGAGGGACACCAGTTCTTTGTGTTTTCAAGGAGATCTGGAACACCTGTTATGAGTGTAGCTCAGCATTCACACATGTGCTCCGATTTCAAATGAGAGAGATTTAAAAAAAGATAAAAATGCTTGTGTGTTTGAAACTTTATGATATCAATAAAATGTCAATCTCTGCATGTTTGATGCAATAATATTGCAAAGAACACTTGCATTATTTTTATGCAATGTCCATCTTTTGATATTCCTATAGTGCTGTTGTACTTGCAGTGACAGACAATACAACTGCCTCTTCAGGAGTTTTTCAGAAAAATCACATACTAATAGCACCCGTCTGGCTCAAAAGTACAAGGTCATTCAGATCCTTTGCAAATATATTCTTCACCAAGGGCAAACGCTTCTAGAAGCAACCCCCTAGGTCGTTAAAACAGCAGTTCATCCCTTATGGCATGTCAAAGGCACAGACATTTGGGGATGGAAAAAAAAAGACATCCTTATTATATTTACTTGCATGAAAAATACAAGTCTTTCCTTTGTGCTTCTAACAGAAATGTTTTAATTCCATTAAAGGTTTAATAACTGCATATTTATCAGCTGTTATCGTTTCTCCTAACATAATAGGGCAGAGGATGCAAGATGTTTTTATAGCCATTCAAATAATGTCCTTAAAAGGGGTTAAACTATGCACAGATCATTCTGTACAGCCTTAACAAACATTTGCCAAAATGGAAAAGGTGCATTTTTTTCACTAACAAGAAAAGGTTCTTACAAAAGAGGTTCAATTTCATAATCAACATAATTAGAGTAAAAAAAGGAAAAGACAAGGTATTGGAATTCTTTCCATTTTGATGACCTTTTCATTTAGAGATTCATATTTAGAGTACTTAAATGAAACAATCAAGGTATGATCTTTTTAGTATACTAAACACCTCACACTCACTAAAACTAAAACACTCACTAAACACTAAAAACACCTCAAAATACCTTGGCTTAAGCACTGTTTGGGACGACAATAGTTAACCTGTTACTTTAGTTCTTCAATCTGCAAAACAGATATAATGACATTTTCTAACATAGGGATATACTGAAGTTAAATTAATAAACATCTATAACAGATGGCAAGAGTACCATAGAAAAGATAATGACAACAGTAGTATTTCTACATTCAGGATTAGGTTTGAGTTTTGCAAAAGAAACAAATGAGAGAGCCCAGTCTCAACTAAAGAAAAGTAAAGTAAACATCAGATCACTACTCATTTTGCAGGTACTAGCCATTCAGAGTATTAAATTAGGCAGGGACTGTGAAAAAAGTTATATGAGATCTTGTAAATTAAAACATTTCACTTTCACATTACATACACTGAAAGTGGCCATATTAAGATTGCAAAGACAAACCTACTAACATTTCCCAACATTTGTATTCTTGATTTTTGCAGCCTTGAAGTTATCCAAATGTAATCTTTCATCATGTTATATCATTGTTTTTATTCCACCATTATAATTGCATTGATAGTCCAACACAATCAACTTTCGTCCACTGATGGGGATTTCAGCTCTTCACAGGAAGTCTTTATGCTGTACATCTCAAAATGAGTTGAGATTACTTTAATATTCTTTATGCTGGGCTCATCATGTTTTGGTCATGGAAAAGAAAGAGCTTTGAATCAATATGTGTAAATACATTTCTTCGTAATACAAATAATGCAAACCCAGAGAAAAATTGATAAACTGGGCTTTTATACTCCATTAAAAAGGTAAAATATATGAATGCCAATAGAAGTACAATAGAGTAATTTAGTAGAAAATTAAACTGTAAAGCCTAGATCCTCAAAACCATGTTAGTACCTACTTCTCATTGAAATCAGTGGGTTTTAACAACTTAAAATATCTTAAAGATCTGTGCTTACTTTTTTTTTTTTCCTATTTTGCATTTTGTTTTTGAATGACCAGTGATGCAGACTGGTAGACATTATGAGCACATTTGAGGGTGAACACACTATTTGCCTTATGCACTGGGATCAAAATCTGTGGCCAAATACCTTTTTGTATCAGTCACAAATTTTGTTTTTGATTACCATAATCTTTTTGGAAGGGCAGAGGAGGAGGAAACTAAGCAGAAAGAGAAGGAAAGATGCCACTGACGACACACAAAAAAAAAAAGTTTGGTAAATAAATACAAATACAATAAATACAATATGTTAAGAACACAAAGGGATTGAATCTTCTCATCCTTTGTAGCAATCAGTTTCTTTCTTGAAGAGTGGCATTTCATAGATCGCAAAGAGATAAAAATAGTAAATGTAAAAAATATCCATCCATTTCAATTTTTCTGGACACTTTTCTGGCTGTCCATCTCAACAAAATTGTGTATACTACGCCCAAGAATATTCTAAAACTCAAGTTTCTTCTTCACCTTTTTGCTATGTGTCAATGTTTGGTTATTTTGTTCATGGCTCACATAGAATCACAGAATGGTCTGGGTTGGAAGGGACCTTAAAGATCATCTAGTTCCAACCCCCCTGCCGTGGGCATGGACACAAGGATTGTGTCTTTCAGTCTGCTATTCTCAACATCCCAACACATAAAACCATTTCTATTTTACAGACCAGGCACCAAAACACACTGACACACTAGAGGAGCAAAGGCATCAGGTACCCTACAGTTCGTGGAAAGTCATAGACCAAGGTTACGCATTAGTCTCCTAAACAATGCATGGAAAGTGTCTGCAATCCCACTTTGGGATTTGGAGGGTAAACAACTTAGTCAGGAGTTAGTTCGAGCTAGCTAATGCTAAAGAGGTGTGCTGAGCCCCATCTCTCTAGGAATGAAGGAATGCTATTTATTTTTTTCTCTCTCTTGACCTTCTCCTGGGGTTAGCTCAGCCTTTTTCCCAAAATACAGTTGGAAGACATTTGTACTGCAGATCCTGCCTCCCTTTGTCCAATATCAGTGGATAAAGCATGCAGCTAGCCTGTGCAAACATACTTTTAGTTCCTTTCTTTAGTTGTGAGGAACTTGCAGTTCCAGGTGAATTTCTTAATGAAAAAGATGCAGAATGTCATAATGTGTGATGCATGTAGCACTGTTGAAGCTGCATCATTTTGACTGGTAAAATATAGAATGATATAGTAAGGGTGAGCATGAATGGTTAAGTGCGCTCATAGGAGGAAGAGCTGTGAACCAGTTTCTGCTGCCTTGTATGCTTAATACAACTTAAACATTCATCGAATTCAGATAATATTTACTTAAGCCATTAGTCAATATTTTCCTCATTAAGGACAGTAGAATTTGACCCATCCTACAATCAATCCAGCTGCACCATGTAAATAACATAGTTTTCTAAATCACATCTTTCATATAGAAGGATTCCTTAAGCAAATGGAATGAAATTTACAGATGCAGTACACATAATATTTAGATGTAATATTAGCTCCATCAGAAAAAAAAAAAATCCTGAAAGTTAACAAAAATTGATTGATGGTCCCTGACTGGAAGTGCCTGTAGTTTTTTGCATGATAGCAATATGGAATGTGTTAACTCCATGAACACCAGTGTCTCCTTTACAACTGCCGTTGCTATTCTAACCACATTATCAACCTCACACATGTTTACCTCAGGGATATTTAGACAGCCATAATTGACTTTTGCACAAAAACAAAGCTGCAGACAAGGTTTAATCCTTTTGGGTTTGCTGTCTCACTAAAATAAATATCTAAAAGAATTTTAACCAGATCAAATATAAAATCAGAGGATGGGGTGCACTTGTTCAGTGTTTTTAAATTTTGTATTTCTTGAAATTTTAATAATTCGTGTCTGGAAGTGAAAAACCCCTTAGCATATTACAAACAGAGAATTCAGCATCACAACTTCCAATAACAACATTTCTCTAACTGTTACTTAATCTTGTCAGATTCCCACATGGACGTGGAGCTTAAGAAAGCCTCCTTGCTGTACTGATATCACACTAAACTTCAGTTGATAAGGTTAATGACAGATAGCATTAATGGCACATAAACTCTAGGTGAGTTTAATCTTGCTTCACATGGTAGGTGGCTAAGGCTAGAGTTAATAGCTACTTTAACCCAGTGTTACCAGGAAAAGAAAGCAGTCCTATGCTGCTGTTACTCACTGTATTTTATTCATATCCTGCTCAGATCTGTACCTTGCATTGATACCAACATTTGCACAACTATATGGTAAGTTGTTTCTGTGAACTGATCTGGGTGAAAACTAGTCATTTTTCTCCAAGTTAGTTTTAACTGATATCCACTCAACCACTCAGTGCACTTCACACCTTGTGATGAACAGGAGAAGGGGGAAGCCTCCAGGACTGCTTCTTCTTAAGCAGGCCAGCTTAAACTGATGATTTATCTTTGTCTTCAGATAGGTGGAGAACGTATACTGGAGTTGCATTTCTTTTCTTCACTGACAACAAAGGAAGCTCAGAAAACTAGCTAAAGACTAAATGCCTAATTGCAAATGGTCGAAGTGAGAGGGATCCCAACTACGAGCACAGTAGTCCACACTAGGACAAAAATTCAAATCAAGGTATTATTTTAAGAGTTACCTCTTAAAATAGATAGTCTATGCTATCAAACAGATAAGTAAGAAAGAGACTTTCTGGGTTAAAATCCTTGCTCCATGAAAATGAACATCTACCTGTTGGCATAAAGGACATTAGAATTTCATCCTAGGGTTCTGTGTTTGATCGTGCTTTTATCCATTGCTTGCCTCTTAAACAATCAATTAATATTCCTGTTCTTTCTCTATATGCATAGTGGTGATTATTGGGACTGTATTTGTAAAATGCTTTCTAATAGTATGCAAGAAAGAATTATTTAAGTGCTAAGTATATTAATATCTGCTGACGACTCATCTCCTGTGTTAGGAAAGCAATTATAGAAAATGTTATATATATTTCTATGCAGATAAGTCTAGATTTAAGTATGAAGATTGGAGAAAAAAAAAGTGCTTTCCTTCACTCACTGTTTCATATATGAAACTTTGTACAAAAGCTTTTGTAAACTGTACTCTGACATATGTTAAGAGTTCTATTCCCTGAAAGAACAAGAAAAAAAAAAAAAGGAAAAAAAAAAAAGAAAAAAAAAAGAAAAAAAAAAAAGAAAAACTCTTAACTCAAGCCATAAACTCACAGGGGTATATAGTTAACTTTCTTTGCTATGGTCTAGCACTAGGGGTAACTGTGGTCCAACTGAATGTGTAAGGGGAAACAAGCAGCAGGTTAACCAAAGAATGCTGTTTCTAGGCTCAGACAAATAGGAAAATATTTATTTTCTAAATACAGAAATTTTAGGTGTTCCTTGCAGATACAATATTTTTGAGCAAATTGGGGGGGGACAGAACAGGGTTGTAATAAGTCATGCATGATATTACTGTTTTAATCAAAAACTAGAACTTAGGTATGGAAACCTATGAAAAGTTCGTAGACACTCTGGGCTTTTCATATTTTGATTTTACACATTTATCCCTGAAAACCTTGAAGATGACAATGAGTAAAAGATTTTTGAACTGGATTCTTTAAAGTATTACTCTTGCTTTGCAGAATTAAGAACAATTCTTCTGTGTTATTAGTATATTGAATTCACAGATAACATTAGAGCAATTGAGTAGTATTGGGAGAGGAAGCAAAAAGCCAGTCCTATGGAAATCTGTGGCTAAACTTGCCTCCCTTCAAGGAATTCAAATACCACTCGCAAAGCATGACAAGAAAGGGTCACAAACATTTCAATATTCAAGGCTGCAGATGGCTGAAACTAAGATGGAAGCTATAAGGAAGGCAACAACAACTGAACTGAGTTCTGAAATACATATATATATATATTTATTTATTTATTTTTGTCAAGGATGGAGTGACATGTGAGATATCCAACAAGTCAAGCTGTAGAAAAAGAGGTCAAAAAATGGTATCCTGTGAGTACAGAAATCCATAAGAACGTCAGCTCTAATAAAACATACACTTTCAATATGTGGCTATAGCTGAAAGCTCAGAAAAAGTACAAAGTTAAGCCTGGTATGCATGTTAGAAGAAAATCCATGTTTCTCTGGCTGATTGTACCCAGTGATGAAAATCTCAAATAACTGTACTTGATGAGTGAAAATAAGACAGTGTTCTTGTGAGATACATATCCATAAACATCTTAATTTCTTTCATCAGTCACAGAGTCATAGACTGCTTGTGTTTGGAAAGGACATCTGGAGGTCATCTGGACCAACCAATGAAGGGACACAGAGAGACAGTTGCCTAGGACAATGTCCCAACAGCCCTTGGATATGACCGAGGATGAAACACAGAACTTAAAATCACAACTCCAGAACTTATTCCTCCTCTATGGTTTGTTTATCTTTCAGTAGAAGGACATGGAAGACTTCTGAAATTTCTTCTAAATCTCCTTATAGTCCTCAAAAAAATCTGTAGTATATTAAGTCAATATGGCAAATAGTGTTGGGAAAAATCTGTTAGTAAGATTTTAGCATCTTTCTTTCATTAAGGGTGTAGCAGAACCCTATGAAGATGGGCAAATGGATGCGGCAACACATTTGTAATGAGTTTGAATATATCTTGGTCCAAACACTTGTACAAAAATTAAACTAGACAGGTTGAAACTAGAATAGAGGGACTGAAAATACAAGTTGAGCCAGTGTTGAACCATGTGCTTCATAGAAGGCATAAAGAGCTGATACCACTAAAGCTACTGCATTACAGATAAAGACAGATTATTATTCATCACTAACATTTAATATGTCAAGATTTTTCTCATATATTTATATAGTTACAGACAACTGGAAATAATTCATACTTTCTTAGATTCTTAAAAGATGGATTACTCTTATTTTGGAGTATTGTATGTCACCACCAGTCTAAAATCATTAAGAGGTGGTCACCTCTTTTATTACAGTGGTTCTATAGCAAGCTCGGAGTACTTGCAAAGCTGAGATTTGTTTTCTTGTATATGAAAAGATAGCAATCTTTTCTCTATATTTTAAATCATATGTGAAGTGGTATTACATTTTGGGAATATTAAATCAAGTCACTTCTGCATTGGTTGTAGAAGTTGCCATTCACTGTGCTGCTATTATTTAGGAACAAAATGGTAGAAGCAGCAATTTAGCTAAGTAACATGTAAGATATTCCTGGCGTGTGAGCAATACTGCAGGTTAGTACGTTATCAAATTGTTACATTTTCAACACAAGTTTCTAAGAAATATCAGAAACACATACTTGGTAGTGGCAAGTTGTGTAATGGAGTGGACTACATACTTAGATCCTCTAGCAGAGTAAATCAGGACACAAAAGCATCTAAAACATCCTCTAGAGCACAGCCAACTAAAGTCAATCTGCTGCTATGCCTACCAGTTTATTAATAACACCTAAACTGAGGACAGCACATCATTGCTGATATTTCTTTTATTATAGAAATTTACTTTTTAATAAACAAATACATGAGGAAGTTATATATATAACTTCCTTATAACTTATATATACTCCTGTCTCAAAACCATCACACGTGAGTTAGAACATTTATATTTTGATCTTGCTGAGCCTATTTTTCATGTAGGCTATAAAACATCTGGTCAATTGGGAACTACTCTGTTTTTGAATAATCCTTTGTATGCTATAATATGTGCCTGTTAATAGCACCACAAACATATTAATCTTAACCATCTACTTACCAACATAGTTTTCCATGTCAACATGTGTTTAAAAAACTGTGGTTGATAATGGCTGGCCAACCACTTTAGAGAGTGAGAAAAAACTCGTAATGAAAGACCATCCTGGAATGTGCACAACTACAAGCTTCACAAAGCAGTAAGTCTCTTCTATTTACTCATCTCTGCTTCTCATGTAAATTTCTGCCACATAGTAGATCAGGAGGGTATTCATCTGGATTCCAGTTCTCCCATATGCTACCCAGAGCTCATCTATTTGTTTGCAGGGTGGCTGCTGGCCTTCCCCTGCCTATATCTTTTGTACCATTTCCAGCTGCCCTGAACAGTGATCAATAAGTTACCAGTCTATGGTGCAATCAGTTTTCTAGCTCATTTCTGCTCTTTCAAAAAAGATCTTTTTCTTACTCTTTTTAAATTTTTTATTACCCAGATCAATACAATCAGATTTGTGCTCCTGTCTAGCCTCCACTCGCCAGAGCCAGCCAGCATGGGGACCTGCTGGTCTCTTAGTAATGTTGATGTCAAGAGGGTGATTTTTTCCCCCACACTAAGTTCCTCTTAATTACTTCCTCTGAGATGCTGAGGGTGGCCTTGCTTCCATCCTTCATGACTCACTGTCTCTGTCCGGGCATGTCTGCTTTATAAAATGATGCCTTCCAATTTTAGGCCCATTTTTTTCCCCACAAGTAGTGAATGCTCTGTTAATCTTTAGGAATGATCCTCCCAGGAAGGCTGTAACTTCTATTTTAAGGAAGATTTCAGTCTGGGTGAATGATTTTTATGACTACCGTTAGTACTATTTCTAATCTGCCTTTGTTATCTAAGGTTTGGGAGAAGGTCGCGGCAGTTTAAATTCTGGACCACCTTGTCAGAAATCATCTGCCTGAGGAGTTTTAGACTGTCTGCTTATCCTGTTAGAGAACTGCATTATTCCAGGTGTGTTCTGGATTTACAGAAACCCTCATGTTTGGTGGTGGAAATTTTTGTTGATATTCTGAATACTCAGCATATACTGAGTATACATACTCATATACATATAGCATATACATATTTGACATATTTCCATCCTCTCTATACTTTCAAAAAAACCCTACATTTTTCATAATTCCAGTATACGTTTTTGCCTAATAGGTGGCAATTGAGAAGTTTTCTTCTAGAACTTCTAGAACTTCTAAGTAGGAAGAAAAAAGTGTTTTCATTGTTGTTCCAACAACTAGTAAATAAATCATCATAGATAAAATGAGTTTCAGTTCTGTTAAAGTACTGCCAAAATTACTTCCAATAATATGAAATAATAATAATATTTCCAATAATTCTGAAATCAGAGTTCAAATTGAGTCAGGAATGGAGTATCATTTTCCCTGAAAAAATGCTCATTTTTCATCCAAAGCATGGAAAGGGAAAGTAAAGTTAAAGAAATGTAAGAAGATAAAATTAAACATCTTTGAAACAATGATTCTCGATTTGTTTAAACACCACAGCTCCTTAAAAAATTTGTCTGACTTCTCCCAGTATCATCTTATTCAATGAATTGCAGCTCCCTTCCAACGTAGCGCATCTAAAAGAGATCCAGTTCGTCTAATAATAAATTCATAAATATACTTCTAAAAAACCAGAGTTGATATTTCAATAACATACCAAATATATTCTAGAAGTTTTTGTCTGCTGTATTACCAAAATAAATATACGCCTATAAAAAAATGTTCATTTAATGTTCAGCTTTTCTTGTGTAAACTTGAGGAGATTTGAATTATGCTTTAAGGAAATTCACTGAAAACCTAATAACTTTCCTAAAAAATATCTGTTTAAGTCTAAGTCTAATAAAAAGCAGAGCAACATTTCAAATTTAGGAGATTAAATCAACTGGACATCTGAATCTAATCCAGTATGTACAAGATTAAAATGGATACCTAGACCAAAATTAGTAATAATTTATGCACATAAGTTTAACTACCAAAGTCTGAAAAATTACCTAAAAGTCTACGTAAAAGAAGGGAGAAAAACAACAACAATAAAAAACAAATGGCATGCATCAACTTTGGCTATTTCTGATAGATGACTGTGATAAAATAAAGGCACTAGGTCAGAAGAAATTCTTTGCCCCGAGCTGTCCACTACCAAACTGAAAGCCCAGGTGGCAGTTTGAGGACCAGAAAGACTAATTTTTTCCATGTCAAGTGCAGTACAGGTGTCCTCAAATGCACTGATCTCAGATGAACAATTGATTTTGAGATGAAAAAGGGGAAGCAACCTCCAGAACAGCACAAGATCCTTGTTTACTGCACTTCACAGTAAGCACGTGTAAACACAATTCAAAAAATTACTGTTGAAAAATCAAATAGAATCAATCTTTAAAATGATGTCAGAGGAAAAAAAAATCTCGTGCAGAACTACAGAGGATTTCCTTTGAGTTTTATGTAATGAAAAGCAGCAACTGCACCTAGCTTCACAGAAGCATATGTCACCACAGAGGAGAAACCCACATCTAATTATTTACCAGAAAATGGCCTCTCTGACATAAACAGGGAAAATTGTTTCATAAATCAATTTTGCACTAACCTTCTAAACAAAAACGCACCACACAGTTGAGATGCAATTACTTTGCCCTGTACATCACAGGATGAGGTGACTTGATATTCAAGGGAAGGAGAGGTGAGAGTTTCTCTTTGTTCTCTGCACTGAACATGACAATCTATTATCAGAGAAATTATAAACATTCACAGTAAATACATCGTCCTCGACCCTCATGCACAGGCTTGCCTGCAACCCCTCCAAGTGGTATTTCTTCACACCAGGGCCAGCGTGACAAGCTCAGCACCATCAGGAACCACTGGCTATGCTTTGCTTATCCCCCTCCCACTGATCACAACAGATTAATAATTTAGGCCCACCCTCTCTGTTGTGTATGTGTTTAATGGACATTTGCATTTGCTTTCCAGAAGCTTTCTGAGTGAGGACCGCTCAGGAAGAAGCTCTGACTTTTTACTTTTCTATTATTATATTCTCTTTTTCAGATAAGAAAATAAGCATAAGCAGTGCCTGCTTCTGAAGAAAGAGTGATACAAGCACTAGCATTTATACTTACTATTACTGTATTATTTTTCCCATTTCCTAAAATTGTGTTAGAGCTTTTATAAAGAGATATACAAATGAAAAGCTCTTGCCCAGATTTCATACAACAGTATGAAAAAAAACAGTGAGGGTTGGCAGGTGGGAAGTCAAGCTATTGGCTTACAGCAATCACACCATGCAATTTTGAAGGGGTCTCAAATGCTCTTGCTTCCTCATATTTTGTTTAGATGTTTTCATTTTCCAGGAGCATGCTCTAGTCATCACTACCACTTTTGTCCCTTTACCACACTCGTTGTTTTACATCATATGGAAATTTGCTTAGCTTTGTCACTCCATGTGACACGGATGGTTTGGCTGAAACTCAAATGAAAGTGAGTTTATTTAAAACCTGATTTTCTTTCATAGCACAGAGTTTTTTGAGAAGGTGAGCAAGAGCGAGTCCTTTGCTCATATGCGGAGCCAACTGTGAGCCCCAGCAAGTCTGGAGATGCCTCAGGAAGGGGCTGCTTTTTACCAACATCTTGCTCCAAACAGAAAAGAAAGAAGCTCAAAGGAAGTGTTTTCTTGATGAGAAAGCTATAAAACAATAAATAAAGGATTAGAGAGATGTTGAAAATGAAGGTATTAACATGGGAATGAACAGACAATCAGTGTAGATGAAGGAAACTGGTGGGCTTACCAAAGATGGTATCATTTGCATAATACATCAGTTTACAATATACTGATAATAAACATGGAAATAAATGTCTGTGGCAAACCTCATATTTGCTTAAACCCTAGCTCATTAAGTAGTCAATATCAAATTACTAGCTGTTAACCTAGGTAATGTTAGTGTGGGAGGGGTTACAGTTAGAAAAATGCTTGGTTTTCTCCTGACAAATCCAACACCAGCACACCAACTAACAATTTCTTTACTTCACTACTAATTTTGGTTTTAAACCTCAAGGCCATAATTTCTTTAGTAGAGTGTTGTGATAAACCCACCTCTGATTTTGAATATATAACCTTGTATATGGCTATATCATTTGTAATTTATAATATTAATCTTTTTAACGCTGAAGATAAATTAATAAATACCATTACTGGCATGAAAAAGGTGAATGACAAGAGCTGAAATATATTGGTTGTGGCCACTTCATCATCTGATGTCAAAGTGAAAAGCACTGTGCTTTTCTCCATAACGTCATCCTATTCCACTTTTGTCCTTATATATATTATGTCTGCCTTTCTTTTTTTTTTTTTTTTTTTGGCTTGTGATATGCATTCAATTAAGTAATAGCACTCCAGATGTGGTAAGTGCTCTGCTCTAGTTTTACACCACAGTGCAATGTGCCATGTATTAGCAAACTAGACAATGATCTGATTTATTGTGTGTATCACTCTAAATGTGAAAACACTGCTCATAAATTGAATTTTTTGTACATATCACTTAGTCTTTCACTGCTATTACATGACTTAAAAAACCGTAGCAATTACATAGTGAAAACAACTTGAAAGTTCATGGCATCCTGCAGGAGACAATGCATTGTAATGCATATCCTCTATTCTCTGCAGGATTCAGCAGATTACAAATCTGTCAGGGTAGAGTCTGCAGGGAAACTGTACTTTTCAACTGTCTCTGCTGTATATAATCCACATTGTATGATGCAATAAGATATAAAGTTGTCAGATGAGCCTAAAGTTCTTCTCGGTTTACTTAAAATTATATGTGCAAAGACAAGGAGACTAAAAGCTTGTAGAGCTTGTACATTTCTGGAGCTGAAATCATATTGGCAACGTGAAGCATCATAAATTTTAAACCATCAGCTGTCATGGCTGATTTTATGCAGGTGCTGAACAATAAGCATTTGTGCTAAAATAACACTATGCTATATATCAGCTTGGGTAAGTGTTGGTCCACACTTTTATCTAGTCATAGTAAACAGAAATAAACAAACATACAACATTGTGAACACTCACAAGTAGATACATTATTAAATAACTATAAATACTCAAAAATAAAACCTTAATAATGCTGACTTTAATAAATCAATAAAGAACTTCACATATCCTGGACAGATGGTATTGTCCTACAACACTTCTTCAGAAAGTACACTGACACAACAACATCTTCAAATTTTGGCAAATGCTCATCTTGAGAGAATCATCAGCTCCTGCTATAACTCAGATTCTGCTCCTTTCCCGGCTTCTGTCCACAATCCCTAGCTTAAGGGTTTTTAAAGTAGGATCATCTCTCACCCTGCTTGGAAACCACTCAAACAAACAGTAAAGCCCACAGAGCCGTGACCATTACCTTTGGTATCAGGAGAAGAAATGAGCAGCAAAGGGCAGGCCAGGGATAGTAACTTTTGGATCCTGCTGCAGCCAGAATAGTTGTGTCTGTCCAAGCCTTTACACAAAATTTTGAAAGTTAACTAGTTGCCTGAGGAGGGGTGGGGTTGCTGAACCTATCCCAAGTAATTCATTCAGAGGACAACAGTTTCAATTCAAACAAATACTCCATGAATTGTTCCCACTGCATGAATAAAATGCTGTGCAGAAATACCCTAGTTCACTTTTTTGGACCTATATGGGATATTTGACACCACAGAGGTACATGGCTCTTTGCAGGACTCATTAGCTCAACAGCACCATTCTGGTTTGGATTGATGCTCCTCGTAGAAATACAGGCAGCTCTGTGCAACCCCACACAGCTGCCCTCACCCCCTACACCTCTGAAGATGGGTCAGCTGCAGCCCAAGGCCGTCGCAAAGAAGAGATGCCCAAAAGGAAACATTTCATGCTCACATTGTTAGTTAGTGTCAATAAATACATAAATAAAATTAAACCCTGAAATATGGGATCCAGGTGATAAAGCAGATCATTAGACGCAACTAGCTTGTCTACATGTGATCAGATCTGAAGAGACAGGTTTGTGTAACACAGCATTGTAAGAGTGGGTTGGTTTTAGTGGAATTAGCATCTGCTGCTCTTTGAATAATAAGAGACAGGCTAAAACGAAGATTAAAGTGGGTATTTTAGTAAAATAAGGGTATGCTCTTTAAAAACGTATTCTTATCTAATGGCAACCATGCTCCAATTCAGAGGCTCTTCAGATTCTTTTTAACAAGACTGTATAACATAACAGACCAGCTCTTTTATGTATTTATAGTCTGACAGACGTAAAACTTTTAATTTGAATGACTTCACACTTGGGTCATTATTTGAGGTTTAGAGGTGCAGGGGCCAAAAGGTGACAACTTCCGTTGCACTGCTATTACCCACTGCCCATGCTGAGAAAGTGGCTCCAGAAATGAAAACCTTGGGGCCACACCTGTTCCTCCGTGGGCTGGTACCCGCTCCTGAAACCTGAGCTTATCCCATGACTACCACATGAGATTTAGCAGGGCAACACTACAACCTGAGAAACATTGCTTATGTCAAAAGAAATCCTCTAGCTCTCTTGCATCCTCTCCATTTAAATATTTACCAGTGAGTTCAGTGCTTGTCAAAATTACTGGGTTTGCAGCCCTTTTATACCCAGGTCTGGCACCTTCATCCTGGCTGCAGGTCTGGCAGAGGACAGAAGTTCCTACAACCCATCCCATGCTCTTTGGTCAGGTGTTAGTGTTCATTGGGCTGACCCAGAACAAACGTTTATATTCACTGAGCATTTCTGCACTGTTTTAGATCAAAGAGTTATAAACTCACCCATAATTTAAGACGTAACCTCTGATTTCACAGAAGGCAAAGTTTATTTAGTTACTCTTGTAATGGGACCAAGGTTTCGTCTTAATAGTTAAGCCAGAACCATTAGTTAATAGTTGACAGCCATAACAACAAAAAAGGATGATGAGTAAGGCTATTTGTGTGACTTTTTACCCTGATTTAGCTTTGGGAATGGGTTTGGAGCCATCAGAAGATTAGTCACCATCTGCAGATCCCCTTCCAGAGGCAGCTGTGCTGGTGGTGTGGGTTACTGATCCCAGCCCCACCTCTATGTCCCTCTGTACCTGCTATGCCAGTCTGCTGGCAAAACAGCTTGTCTAACTGCTTCTGAGTCAGAATGAACCAAGTTAGCAGGTATTTATTATTTCCACTTCTTAAGGTGATTTGGCTCATTTTGGCAGAGGTGGTTTTGGAAGCAATTAAACCAGCAGCTTGGCAGCAGGCCTATGATGAGAGAGGCAGACTCTGCAAAGGGAAGACTGCAAGGGGCTGCCTGGGGGCAAGGACATCTGCAGCTGCCAGGTGGACCTGGGATGGGTATACAAAACCCCCTCACCACACCAGCCTCACTAGGGGAGCGCACAGCTTGTACTAACTACTTTATTAGCTACTCAGAGCTGGAAGATCAGTGGTAGCAAAACAAAAAAGGTTAACGTGGTATTTGTCTAACCCTGGCAAGGCAAAAACAGTTCTACAGTAAAGACCTTACAATACATAGCATCAAGGAGCATAATAAGTGTTACATTTGTAGGTTTATTCTTCTAACATGCAAGCACAGGGGCTCTTGTATGTGTCTGCAAGCCGAGTAGTTAGCATAAAAAGATTATGTCCTATTTGTACAACAAGAAATGGGCCATTCATTACTTTCCTATGGCATTACAATTGCCAGCCCTAATTGTCTGTCACTTTTAGGGTAGTAAATTACCGCTTCTTTAGCAAAGCTTCAGATCCACTGGCCCTAGCAGCTCCCTTTTAAGCTTTCAACAGCGTACTTATCCTAAATCATATAATAAAAGTTACGTGGTAACAATGGCATTACATGGCTAGAAGTTTTATAAGAATTCATTTTCTAGAAAGGTCTAAAATTCAGTCATGAAAGTGAGCAGCAACAAACAGCTCCCATAAAGAACAGAAGAGGCCTGGCTGAACTATTGAAAGTCTCTGCTGTTATACTCCAGGTAACACCTATGGAGCTTCAGCAGCTAGAAAAAATGCATTTGCTTTTGCCACAGAATTTAACAAGGTAATCTACTCCCCAATGACATGAAAATTAAACTTAAATTGTGAGGGATCCTGGCTCAATACCTCAATAGTGGCAAAACCTTTGACTTCAGCTCAAGCTGAAAAAAAGTCAACAATCAGAAAGCAACTAGATGTGGATCCCAACTCTCTTCTCCTGCAGGCATAGTTGGAATGCCAGAAAAGGTTTCAACCACAAGGGCAGGAAAATTTAGAGCATCTTTTCAGAAATTCTAACAAGGCAAGACACATCACTGCTTTAAAACAAAGGAAAACGAACTCATAAGACAGTCATGGTTGGTTGTACAAGAAGGGAACATGACAATCCAGAAGGCCTCTCTCAGCCCAATTTTTATCTGTGCAGCCATTTTTATCTGTGCCATGTATCTCAGCCATTTTTATCTGTGCAGGCTTACTTACCTTGAGTCTGTGAGCGGATTGCAAAAGCAAGTGCATACAGCTTTCCAAGATGAAGGCCAACAGGTTTGATTCTTCTCCATTGAAAGCCACCAGCAGATTTTCACAGACTTGAAGAGAAGTAAGATAGCCCTAAGTTACTAAATCAAACAATCATTGAAATACTTGCAGAAGACCAAAAAAAAGTTCATTTTTTTCAAGAAAGCAAATAAAATAGACATAGAAATAGACAGAAGATTACCAGTAGCTTTGTTAAGACTTGTTTCTTTGTTCAAATATGGATGCATCAGTGTCTAGCAACATTTTCAAAAGCATGTAAGTGATTCAGGATCTTAAGATCATTATGTGCTCTTGACAAACTTTTTAATCTAAATCAGTTCACAAAAAAATCTGTGAAAGTTTAAATGGATGGATGGACAGATGGCCAAATGGGTTCCTTTTCTGTATTACTTGCCTGCAGCTTCTCCCTCTGTTAGCTGCCTTTTTTACTCTCACTTTTTTTGGAATTAAAAAAAAAATAAAATGCTGTACTCGGACATGCAGCTCATTTCAAAGCTCCAGTGAGTAGCAAGGAAATACTTTAGAGATCAGGCGAAATGAATTCAAGATGAGTGAAAACGGTCTTTGGTTCTGCTCTGCTACCTTTTACTAAAGAATCACTGCAGAGACGTGAATTATCTCCATCCACACCGTGCTTCGTTTCTTGCTGGCATTTTTCACAGATCCCTCCTGCTTCTTCTCTCTCCTGGTGTCAGACACTATGATTTTCCATTGGTCACTGTGGCATTAAGGGTTTTATTACCATTAGAACAAGTGTAAGAGAAAGGCAGCCTGATGCAAAATTATAATAATAATCACAACAATAATAATAATGATATATACTTTGTAACGGGAAGTAACAATTAAGTAATGAAGTCAGGGAAAAAATGGGAAAGCCCAGCTTCTATTCACTTGGATTACAGAAAGGAAAAAATCCTTCAACCAACAAAATCTCTGCTTATGGTAAACTGAGAATACAATTACATTCAGGCAACTGGGCTCTTTGCCTTTTCAGGGAGAAATCTCCTTCTCAGACAGAACGAACAACAAAATAGAAAATTAGGTAAAAACAATACTTTATGAAACCATTAATAATAAAACATAATTGTACAAGACACTAATAGAAACTGTTTTTCAGAGAAGACAAATATCAACATGATAAAATACTGTTTTTATAAAGAACATGAAACTTCAGCTCACCTCTCCTAGTTACCACCTTAAAATAAATAAAAATCATGTCTTGAATATAATAACTGTGATTCCATTTAGAAAATCTAAATTACAGTTTTTCATAGAATTTCAGGAACCTATGAGTGTTCTCTGCATTCTCAAATTTAATTCCTTACTTTGGGGACAGTAACTAATTTCTGTATTTATGATAAAATAGATGGCAGACAATATGAGGAATGTATTTAAGAAATATGCATATTTTGAAGTTATGTATTTTACCTGAAAAGGAATTTTGTCTTCTTCATTAATGTATAGTAGCACAGATGATCCCTTACATGATATTAAAATTATTATATTTAAATATTAAATTTTTACTGTAATAGTATGCTGAGAAAACCATTTACCATTAACTGTTAAAGCCAGTTTCCAATCTATTGATTTTACAGTACAGATCAAAAAAGAATCAAAATCAAAGATACCCCTTTTTCTTTTCTACACTCTGTAATTAACCTAAACACTTTTAGAAGTGCCTCTGAAGTCTTTTAGACTCTCCAAAGAGAATTCAACCAAACAAGGGCCTGACTGAGAGCTTTAGGTAAAACTGGCAAAAAAAAAAAAAGCATGCCATTATTTCTGAGACTTCTTTATTTTTAATTTTGTTGGACAACAGTACTTGGTTTAGGGATGATATTGGGTTCTGTTCCTACAAACATAATCACAGCATGCGACTTTCTGATACTGTTTAACGTGTTTTTATAATGTTTCAAGCAAGCATTAGATGAAAAAGGATGGTGTTGAAGTGTTATTAGTAAAGTGGGTAATATTTTCAGGGCAATTAATTATTGTTGTGAACTATTTTACGTGTGTTTTCTGAAAGATGTTCTCTATACTATCATCCACAAAATCACTCCAAGTAAAGAAATGTTACACACATGAAAAAAAAAAGTTTTCATAGAGGTTTTATCACCCATACTTTGGGCTTTTTGGTAAGTATGAATGACCCAAGGATTTAGTTTATTCCGTCCATAAATTAGGTGAGGACAATCTTTCATTGTATAATTCCAAGGGATCTCTAAAAGAAAATTTGCACTGGAAGTCAATTGCTAAACTGTTAGACTGATCCTTGACATGCTTTGTGCAGAGGCATGACTTAAGACTTAGGATCAGCTAAGAAAATTTCCAAAGACATTTTTGAAGCAGCCTCTGTTTCTGAGCATGAGAGCTTTTCTTTTTTTCTTTCTTTCTTCCTTTTTTTTTTTTTTTTAATCAACATGGACATAGACGTGTGAGATATGATAAGCCTGATGCTCACAGCACCAAAGAGCAGTTCCAGGCATGTCCATTTTCCTACCAGACACGTGGCCAGAGGTTCCCACACACCACAGCCAAGATCTCCCTTGGGTCTGTGACATCTCTCCTGGTAGAAAGCTGTGCTGTTCCTCTCAATAACTCACCCTTCTCTTCTCAGGACTACAGGAACTACCGGTGAAGGCCAGCACTCTGGGTTCTGCTGTGGAGACAGATCTGAGCCTTTTGTTCAGCCATTGAGTCTATTGTTCCTATTTTAGGTAATTTTCAAATTATTTCCTAACAGGAAAAGCAGAAGATGGAGACTACAACACATGACACATGTATATCCACTTTCAGTCCCCAGGACCCCCTTTGCAAATGAGATCTTGTACTTTATAGAGCTTTGTTTTCCCAGTAGTAAACTATTTAAATGAATAACCACATTTAAGCTACTCCTGGGGAAGAGCCAATTTAAGAAAAGCCATCCAGGAATTCACTGCAAATGAGATGCTGGCTCTCCAAAGACTCTGTTCCTTACCATCACAATGACAGGCTTGGGAATGGCTTCTAAGAGAGAATACCAGAAAGCTGGGAATTTGTCCATTATAACTTAAAATTAAGATGGTTTGATTGACATCGACAAAAAGGGGAGTCCCACCCCCTCACCCCCCAAAAATAAAAAATAAACACATAAATATCCTTCACAGCAAATAAAAACCAGTGACTCTGTTTTAACTACTGACAACAGTGAAATAGTTAAAAAATTATATTTTATAGAGTCTTTTTTTAGAAAATGGAACTACATTATTAGGATTCAATTCTTTGGAGCAATTACCTATAAGAGATTCCTATGGACTTCTGTATTGAATATCAAGCTTCTTTCCTTTTTTTTTTTTTTTTTCATTTTCATCATAACAGTTGTTTTAATACTCTTATTATCATTATGTATTTATATCGCAGTTGATGTCAGTGATAAAGCTGCTATTGGTTCAGTACCTGGAGTACTGGAATGTCAGCTTTAAGATACAGTTTGCTTCCACTATAGCATTTATTCATGGCTGATTTCCAGACATTGAAGGTTATACTGCATGACAAAAATGAAGCCTAGCATTCACACAAAAAAAAAACGAAAAAGCACTAACCAGTTTTTTCGCGATCTGTCCATTCAGCTTCTCACCTGTTTAAATTGCTACAATGCAGAGGAAACTGCTGCTTAATAGAATCCAAAAAGTAGTTCCAAGTAGTAACTTGTTTTGGGGTTTGGATTTTGTTGTTGTTTTGTTTGTTTGTTTTTTATCTTGGGAGAACAAATGTAATTCTTGTGGTGCACTGTTTAGAATCAATCAATCCATATCAATGCACAGAAAAGTCTATCTCAGCGGTCACATGATAGACTTACACTTGCAAAATCCATCTTCAATGAGTTTAGTGTATAAAATGAACTGATGCATAAGTATCTTTTAGGGACTTGGGGAAAATACTCTGTTAAGTGCTGGTTTTTATCATAATCTCTTTAGGTCTTCTCCATTCAGTTCAACTTCCTTTTGCTAACTGCATAAAAGTGTACATTATGCAAGAAATGAAAACACTATCTACTGCAGTGGTGAGATGCCTTAAATTAGTCCAATGGTTTAACTTTCTGGTAAGGTTTGTTCTAAATTCAAAAGCCAGCCACAATTTGTTTATTTTTGATGGATTCAGTAGTCATTACCACTGCATTCATCAATTGGAGGCACGTCAAGGGCACTGAAGTGTATTAATTGCAACAGGTTAAATCAGCAGTCATCTATAGAATTATTCCTTTTCATTTTCGTTCTTGAACTAGTTGGCCTTGATACCTTTGATTAAATCACTTGAATGGTATTTTATTGGTATTTTTAATTTATGCCACTATTCTGCTAACAACCATCCATAAATGATCAGGGTTAATTTCCATCAGTGGACATTTGAGAAAAATTCATTTATTCTTTACTGTTTGCTCTTCAACAAGTGAAGGTGCTTCTACATCATTTTGCTAACCCTGGAATTTTGCCAGCCTCGCTAGAATTTTCAACACCATTCACATGATGAAGAATTGGGTGTAGAGAATAAATGTATGCCTAACTGGCTACAATTTGTGCAGGAGATCCATTGTGTTAAAAAAAAAAAAAAGGGTCATTTGTTTCTGCACTTTCAAGTTGTTGATTACAGCTCTCTTATCCACCAATCTGTAACCCCACTTGGTACAAGCAGAATCTCAAATACTAGAGCTTCTACTTTGCATGGGAGCTCTATATAGCATTTTACTTCCCTGAGCGACCACCAACCTTCTGACCCTATTGCCAGGAAGAAATATTAATTATAGCACCAAGGTAGAGGTCAAATCTTAAATAGTACCATAAACAGTTTTACACAAATCAAAGCCTTCGTCTCCATCTTTTTGAACCTATTGAAAGTGTTAAGTAACACGTTTTCAGAACATATTTTCCGTTTGATTGTGGTGGAAATTTGGGAAAGTTGCTCTACCATTGCATATAATTTGGTTTTTGATAGAACATATTTTTACATCTAGAGCAGAGTGCATGTCTGTTGGTTATACCATGATAATTAGCTAAGGATTCACCAGACTGGCCACAGTCAAGAGGCAAGAGCCATCTTATAATTTAAAAAACTTTTTGATGTTGCCATTTGACTGACCTTTCTTGTGTTCTTAATGTCACACAAGTCAGTGAACTGAAGAGTAAAGTTCAGCTAAATCCAAAACTGTTCTAAGAGCACTATACATGCACTTCCCTCAACTTGGTTTTCTTGCTGTCGAGCATGACGAATTACTAGAGCACTCTGAAGTTTAGCGATGCAAAGCAGTCACTTGGATTCGCTTCCAAATACAAATGAACCACATTCTTCTCTAGATCTTGATAACACTTTTATGAAATTATTAAATGATTTTCCTTCTGGTTTCTCTGAAATAAAGGTGAAACCAATTCAGAAATACATTTTGGTGCACTATGCTAAAGTCATTCAGCCTCTCCTGCCAATTACCAAGAAGAAAGCTTATATTAAGACCTCCTATGTCAGTTTTATTATAATGACAGCTTATTCTTTGTCAGATATGGTAATTGCAGGTACCGCTCTGCAGATAGATATAGACTACTAGAAACAACCCTTGTACATGCAACTTCCTGGCCCCATACAAACCAGCACAATACAGAAAATGTCAGGCTAACAGTCAGTACCACATTATACTAAGACCAGAAAATCTTGTGTAGAAACCTTCCCTTTTTCAGTGGTAGTTTCTTCCAAAATATCATTTCCAAGAATAAAACCAACATGACTGAGCAAGGCTAGAGAAATTAAATACTCAGTTACTATTTTATCAGGACATGACAGCCAGATACTGATTTAACCTACACAAAACCCTAGAACTGAATTCTCACTCTGAAATATTTTTACTGACAATTCTTCTGATTCAGACATTTTAAGAGTTCAACAGTCTGAAAACTGCTTCATTTCAAAAGACATGCTCTAAGACGTGATACCTGAAAAAACATGATCAAACATTCTGGCTATCCGACAGGAATCTGTTCTTTTGTCAGTTCAGAGAACTGTATGTAAGTCCAGGTTAAAGTTTCAATCACCAAAGCTGCAGAAGGCTTTATACAAAGCTTGTAGGCCATGTTTTCCAAAAGTGGTCATCCACTAGGACTTTCTTCGCATGTTTCTTTCACTACGGGACCTTTAAGTCATATATCCTGCCAGATATACAGGTGTGTTAAGCTTTTACTGGTACAGCAATGCCAAGGGAATGAACACTGCAACTATACTTTCATTCAAGGTGATAGAATGATAGACTAATTCTAGTTGGAAGGGACCTCAGGGGTCTCTCAGTCCAATGTACTGCTCAAAGTAGGGTCATCTATAAGATCATGCTAGGTTCTCCCAGTGCTGAATATCTCCAGACAGAGACTCTGTCTCTACCAGTCTCTCTGGACAACCTGTTCCAGTGCTGAACTGTCCTCATGGGGAAAAACATTTTGTCTTACTCCCAGTCATATACTACTTTTTTTAACACATGCCCATTTGTTGCAGGTGAGTGGGATAAACAAGTTCTCATCATGAAGTTAACCAAAATAAATTTATTGAACTGAATCAATGATTAAGCAGAGATGGCAGTCAAGCACTCTGTTATAGTTAAACATCAGTCAAACCCTCTACTACTTACTACATGCTAATAATTAAGCTAGCTCAATGTATATAAAATGTCACTTAAGCTCAATATAAAGAAATGCTGCATGCAAATAGAAATGTGACTTACCTTGCTGTGAACATCAGATGCTGGGTAAGGGATCTCTCAACCTGCAGGATTAACCTTGAGAGGTGTCCCTGCTCAAGGGGAGATCGCTGCATTGCAGCCCAATACCATACAGGAGAGCTCAAAGGGCTCTGGTGGCTGCAAGTATTTACAGCATAAAGTTGTTGACTTGTAGTCAAATTTCCTTTTATAGTCATGCAGAAAGTGCTGTTTTTCTCTCTTTCTCTTATCACTAGTGTCCCAAATATACCAGTTCTGCACAGCGACTCATGTCCTTAGGCAATACAGTTTACAATATCCGTGTCTCCAATTAGGCCTGATTACCAGCAATGCCTGAAGCAGACTACTGCTAGCACGAAATGGGGTGTACGTGGTACATGCATGTGTGCATCCATCACACCACTGTATGTCATGCTCCTGCCATGCACCATGATGAAGAACTTGGCTCCTACTTCTTGGAATCTCAAAGATATTGGAAGGCTGCTATCAGGTATCCTCAAGCCTTTCCTTTCTCTGGGCTACACAAGTCCACTTCCCTCATCCTGTCCTTACAGGACAAGAATACCCATCCCCTAGCTCCCTAACTACATGGGTGCTGTGTTAAACTAAATCTATTTCATCCTTATTTTCCTGTTCTGGGGGCACAAAAGCTGGATACAATATTCTAGATGTGATCTAATGAGTGCCAAGTAAAGAAAGTTAATCACTTCTGTCTATCCTAATGGCTATGGTCCTGTTAATACAGACCAGGATGCCACTGACCTTATTTGTTCAGCTTGTGGCCCACCAAGACCCTCAGGTCTCTTTTACTGGAGCTGTTCCCCAGCCAGCAGTCCGCAGCCTGTGCTGTTTCAAGGGGTTCTTCCTTTCCAGGTACAGGAAAGTTCACAGTTGTCTTCACTGAACTTCAAAACGTTCTTGTCAGTAAGGTCAATGAAAGATTTACAAAAATTATAACTGGTGAATACCAAGCTGGTACCAACCCAATCCCAACAGGACAGAAGATAAATGTATTTTCTATTTTCCTTTCTTTCTGGTTAAGTCCTTTCTAATTTTATCTGTTATTACAGTTCTCACAATCAATTTAAATTATAATTTCTTAATTTTGCAAAATAAAAAAAAATTAGAATCAAGCAGCTATTTTCCAAAAAATACTATATTTAAAATAAAATCAATTCCTTATATGTAAACTTGTTACCATCTTTTGTGAACTTCTGCAAAGATTCCTTGTATAAGGAAGGAAAAATGAGTGGGACCCAACTCATAATACACAAAGAAAAGCAACACTAAAAATGTCACCGTTCTTATAATGAAGTAATTTAAATAATTCCAGTAAGGAAAACAAATATTCAGAAACTTTATTTTCAATTCTACTGTAGCTGTTTAAAAAAAAAGGCTAGGCTGAAACAAGAGACAACCAAACTATTGCTAAAAATTTCCATCAGAAATTTGTATTTTCAAGAGTTTGTGGCTTTAGTAAAACCATTTCATTTATATTTCTGCCTCAGGCTGCATTTATTTGCCCATACTTGGGTATTTGGTCTTGAATTTGAGTTCTTCTGAGGGGCTGGGGGAGACGGAACAAGGGTAGTTCAGTCAAAAGCATTAGTCAGGTATTTTGTTACAGTTAAGGAACTTCTTTTATACGGCAGTTACAATACAGTGAAATAGGAATAATCCTGATCTTTACGTGAAATAATCTTATTACTTCCTCTATTTTGTCCTCTAACCCAGGACAACAATAAGTAAAAAAAATCTTATGCATAAAATTGTAACCGTTTTAAGAAGAGTCAGTAAGATGTTCTGTCTGCAACATAATCTTCTGATAGAGCACTTCCTTATGGTATCAAAGAGGTTTGCATACCCCCAGGAAGAAGAGAAATAGGAGCCCATATGTCAGTCTAGGTGAGAAGTGACTGATAGCATACTAGACAGAAAAGATACAGCTATTCCTCTCCTGTTTGAAAGATGGTATCCATCACCTTCTGACCATCAACTTCTGAAAGCTTCTACACTACCTACACTTTCAGGAGAGAATTCAAGACTCAGAATTTCAAATATCTATTTTGGCCTTAGGTTTCCCCAGTACTCACAGTTCTGGGCCAGTATGGGACATCTCAAGTCCAGGTCAGAAAGCAGCGACCTTGACTCTGCATCCTCATTACTAACCCCAGACATCCAGGAGAAGCTATGTGATGGAAGAGATGCACAGAAGTCACTAAGTTTTAGTAGCATCGCATTTGACCCAAATACCAAGTTGTAAATACCTCAAATTGAATAAAAAATAGCAAAAAACTTCAATCACAAAAATGTATCTCTATTCCCCTTTATAAAAACGTAATAACACCAGCTTCTCACATGTGAAAATGAATACATTCTTGTTTGAAAGACTCATGAAATACAACAGTGATAAACACTGCTGAAGAGACCCAATGAAGTTAGTAATTCCTTCTCCTTAACAAGACTTGACTAGCCAGCAGTGAGAGAGGCCTGGAGATATATAACAACTGAAACAGGGAGAAAAATCAGTTCTGAATAGCTACTTTCCTTCAGGACCGGTGCTGCTCACTGACTGGGAAAGCGCCCCATGGAAAAAAAAAATGACCATGGCTGTGTAATTAAACACTCTTATCAGGATGGATATGCACACAGGAACTGAGTTAAAATTGCACAGGCAACCTTAATTATGATTTTTCCTGACTTTGCAATCTTAATCATGTTCTTTTAATCTAGCTCTGTATTTGTAATTTTAATGTCATTTGGCAGTGGCGCTATGAAAAAACAGTCACCAAGCTTCAATAATGAACTTGACCTCAGCAGAAAAGAGAAACATAAGTCAACATATTTAGGAAATTTTTTTTAATTTTATTTTTTGCTTTTCATAGCTATATGCCTAAATGAAGTAACACTGAATACAAAAAATAATACAAATTATTTATAATAAAGAAACCATTTTTTAAAAACAGCAGCACCCACATGACTTTCTCAGTGAGTTGTTTCTTTTCAAAATACCCTTCCGTCGCTTATCTATTCTACATAGATATAATGTTTCTGGTCTGCTAATTCATTCATTTTCAGTTCTGCATTATAGACATAGACATTTTGATTAAAAAAAAATAATAAAAAAAATAAAAACTGTGAAATAAAAACATGCTGTTCTTATGAGCCCTCAGAGGGCTTATTTCCCAAACCTGACTTAAATTATTTGCCAAGTACAGCTGCTCTTTCAGTACAGCATAATCTGAATCCTGATTGAAAGTCCCACCTACGTGTTAGAGAATAGAGGCTTCCGTGCAATTCCTGTCCTGATGCTAACAATGTTAATGGACATTTCTGAAACACACCTGACTGAATTCAGTCATCAAGAGTATCAGCGAGGGGTAGCAACCACACTCCCTCATATGCAGTGATAGTTGAAACATTGGAGAGAACAAATCTTCCCACTTAGTTTCTCATGATAATCCAGAGATGAACATGAACACGAACCAATGGTTTGGGTACAGACAAGCACAGCGAGGTCTGAGCAGAAGCTATGCTATGTGACCATGAAAACAGCCTGCAAATGGAGAGCAGGTTGCAGCAGTTTGAGCATGGAAGCAGCAAACGTGGAGATTTACCAGGGGGCATCAGAAAAGAAGAATGCCCATGAGCTCAGGACTGGAAGCAAAGATGACTCGACTTTTCTGAAATAGGATTATTTATTTATTTATTTGTTTGTTTGTTTATTTATTTATTTCCTGCTCTGCTCAGGAAATTCCATGTATTCGTTGTAAACTGGACTGAAAAGACACAGCTAACTTTGTACAATCATTGCTGCTCTTAATGGGAACAGGACAAGGCAATAGTATTGCAGCATGATTTCAGATCAATGTAAAACACCTGAATTTACAACTTGTAATTATTTCCTTGCTTTGGTATTAGTTTATATATATTATACCGGAATTTGATGAAGGATTGGGAATTTTGTGATTGGCTTCTGGATGGACAACAGCTTCTGTAGAAACATGTTAAATAGTGAAGGGCATTCTTCTTACCCACTAACAGTTATCTGCTAATGGTGAGCCTATAAACAGCTCTAGAAAGTACCTGAGCTTAGACCAAAGGCAGATAAATCTAAACAAAATATATGATCCGGTAGCAGGAATCCATTCTCAGGCATCATCTGAATCAAACTGAAAGGTTTCCAAAGGCTTCACTGAACAATGAATAGGGGAGTTCCTCAGTTTTTGCCATTAGCACCGGCAGAGAAAAAGTGCAGGACATTTTCAGCATGGCCCTTAGCTGGGAATCCAGTCCAACTAGAATTTGTCCCAAGTCTATTTTCAAGTGATGTTCTGATCATGTGCAAAATGCACGTCCCCTCTGGCTGCTCCTTAATTTGGGCATAAAGCCTCTGGGAGTGGGATGGAAATGTGTTTCAACTTGAATGGCTGACTTTACAGAGGAATAAATTATTCAAATTAATTATGCTTTGTATTTTGTTGGTTTCTGCCCTTTGTGAATTAACCAGAAGCAGCGTACAGTTTTTATGATTTCATATAAATCACAAATGTATTCATTATTCACTGAGCAATTTCTATAAATCAGCCTTTAGCCTATATAGTTTTATCCTGGGGAAGTAAAAAAAAAAAAAAAAAAAGTGTTTACATACAAAATGTGCACTTTTATTACTTTTCATTGGCTGCAAATATCAGGCTGTATTTCTTTTTCTGTTGCTTGAAAGGTTAACCTTAATAGAACACTTTTACATTTGTAAGAGCTGAAATTCTGACTTACATGTGTTTAACATTTGGTCTTTCTACAAAAAATTCTATCAGTAAAGCCTTTTGCAAAAAGGAAGATGTACAAAGTAGATGGTGGGGGGGGGACAACATACAAACTTCGAACAGAAGTAAATATTTTAAATCATTTTTATGCTATTCACCCACACTCTCTTATTGGTAAGAGGGCAGAGCCCCATTGTGTCAGCTACTGATAGCAGCCAAGCACAGCTTGTCACAAAAATCTTGGGAAGTTTTGATACAATATGCAATCAGCACTAGTTAAATAATTAAAGTAATGACTTAGCAAGGACATACTTCTCAAAATGTAGATTCACTTTTTAAAATAAATATTTTGTTTTAATCAGTATAAAATTTGAATGAATTTAAGAAAGAACCACTAAAGAGCAGTTCAGTGTGCCTGAACCAACAACCTGGGGGTTGCTATCTAGCCAGTTCTGTGCCCATCCAGCTTACAGGCTGCTTTCGTTGGAAAGATATAGAACACAGGTTTGGGAGAGTGACAAGATGCTTCTGTTAAAAAATATCTCCTCCTGTATGAACAACTCAAAGCCTGTGTACCTACCACCTGTACCAGAATTAAAGGCACAAGTCCGTGTCTGCTTGGCATACAGCTGAGAGCTATCAGCATTGCTTTTAGGAGTTCCAAAAACTAGCAAAACTGGGGAAGTTGGACCACCATGGAGAATACGTGTACAATCAAAGCATGGGGTGAGATTTAGGATGCTGCCATGGCACAGTTCAACAAGCCAGCACCTCTGCCACACTTTTGTGACTATACATTAGAGAGGTGGATCATGCTTTCTGTGTCAAATTCTTTCAATCCATGTATTTAGATTTTTACTTATTTATTTTTCCCAGAATTCTCTAGTTAAGGCAACTGGTGGATATTAGTCAAGACATTGTTTCTACAAAGCACCTGCTATTTTGGTATTTCTTTAGCTGTGGTCATCCCAAAGCTTTCTATGTATCTCCTATAATGCAGTATCATATTCCTTCTAGTGATGATCCTTCTTGTCTCTCTGTTTTCACAGACTTTGTTTTTAGACAGTTTATTACATGGCATAATGACTCACACCGTTCTTTCCAATGCTTAACTTGATTATGTATCAGCAAGATTAAACAGCTGTATAAACACCTCATCCTTTAAAGTTGTGTATTATCTTTATTTATTCCTATTTGATTTATGAACTGGAATTACTTCAGCTGAGTACTCTGGAGCAGGCTGTCTACCTACTCCTAGTCAAACTTCAAACAGATCTACACCAGTCTGCTCTTGTGGCGCACGACACTATTCAGGTATAAAGACTTGCACTTTTTATTGGCTTTCCATCTCACAAATTAAGCGCTCGCCCAATCTTTTATATCACATAGCTCTCCTTGCTCATTATCTAACTATGTGCATTAAAAAGCATTTCTTATATGAAATAAAAACATGTTATTCTGACACTGTGGTTACTGTCTCCTAGCAACAGAACTTCTTCTTAATAAGGCACTTGTTATTTCAGGGGTCTGTGTCATGAATACTTTAAATAGCCTTAATTTTCTGTATAGGTTCCCAAAATTAATCAATCCTTTTCATTATGAGTTTGATGACCTATGAAAACGGTGTATTATTACCACAATATGACAATAACTCAATCTCGAAAATACGATACTTTTAAATCTCTTTGTACTAATGTTTCATTTCAACATTGCATTTAAATTAAGTGGAAGAAAGTTCTTTTCTCACATTACCAGGATTTTCTGCCTAGCTAGTTTTATGCCCGTGAGTGCAGGTCCTCTCATAAGCACACTTGTAAATTACTACAGTAGATCACAAATAAACACATCATAATAAGAGAAGAGAGATTCATGTTTTACAAGTTCTTTTCGTATAAAAGCAATGATCTTTTTGGTTTTGGTCAAAACATAAAAAGTGGATGTTTAAAGGTCAGTGCTAGTACAAGAGAAAGCACAAATCTGAGAAAATAACGGGGAAGCCCCTACTGAAATTACTTAATAGTTTGTTTTAAATTCACAAGACACCTTAGACTTGCTATTATCTAGATAATAAAATACAGTATAATTGATATCTGATGGATGATTTATTTCTTGTAAAGTTTTTACTTCTTGTATATCTTAAGAAATTATATGTTCACAGAGTAATTCTGGAAATCATGCAGAAATAAGTGCAATTTAATTTCTCCAGACAAATCATTCGTCAGAAATGTGTTTGGAAAAATAATGAACGTATTTCTTATTTCCACAATTTTGAAATAGGTCAAGGTGTTCTAATGATCATATTGTTGGTGACAATGTATTGCACTTGTAGTTTGCAAAAGACTGAAGATGCATCTTAAAGTTATTTATTTCATTAATGTACCCAATCACAATGTCAATTTGCAAGTTGTCATTAATACACCAAGGAGGAGGACTGAAAGTATGTCTTCACAGATGGACCTAAGCAATAATGTGCTGAATGAGGCATCTGAAGAGAAGCAACAAGCAGCTGGAGGAAAGAACTCATCTACTGGCCAGTTCAAATTGCACAGACACACAATGAGATTATGAAAGTATTCTTGTGGAGATAATGTTCACTGTGCTAATGAACAAGCAGGAGAGTTTTCTGCCTTCCAGAAATGAAAGTGTAAAGGTGAGAAAGAGCAATTCCTCTGGCAATGAGCCTCTGTCGGCACCTCTAATGTCCTATCAACCTGCATTTCACTGATCCTGGAAGAACTTAGGGTTATTTAAGGAAATTATTATCTGGAAAGTCATATCATATATGCTCCTTTTCCCTCAAAAGGAAGGAATTTGCTAAATCTGTAAGGCAATCTGTGGTTGAGCTAAAATGTTGGTGGGGTACCAAGAGGTAGGTTTTGCTTCAGTTGTCCTCTGTCTTTGTAAAACCTCACTCTCTGAGGGAATAAACATGGTCAGGTAACCAGAAGGTTGTTCATTCAGTAGAATAGTTATGGCATAAACACTGTGTTACGTAAGTTAGTCTCAAACAACATAAAACCAGTCATACTGAACCTATGAAGGAACATACTTTAAAAAATAAAAATTAAAAAAAAAAATGCCCATCCATTAACACTATCTACCTATGTAATGGGCCAGAGGAATTGAAATTATTCATGTACAGAGAAAAAATAAATAAAGTATGGGAAACACTACTGAAACCCAGTGGAATGGATCATAATTGAATCTTTTGAAGCTCAATCAAATTGAAGATTATCGGTGACATGGTACATCACTGTATCTACATTAACTTTTCAGCAGATAATTTAGAATATCAGAAGTTTGTGGTTGACAGCAAGTTGAATATGAGCCAGCAGTGTGCCCTGGCAGCCAGGAGGGCCAGCCGTATCCTGGGGTGCATCAAGCACGGCATTGCTAGCCTGTCAAGGGAAGTGATTGTTCCGCTCTACTCTGTGCTGGTGCGGACTCACCTCCAGTACTGTGTGCAGTTCTGGGCACCACAGTACAAGAAGGACATTAAACTGTTGGAGAGTGTCCAGAGGAGGGCGACGAAGATGATGAAGGGCCTAGAGGGGAAGACGTATGAGGAGCGGCTGAGGTCACTGGGCCTGTTCAGCCTGGAGAAGAGGAGGCTGAGGGGGGACCTCATCGCAGTCTACAACTTCCTCGCGAAGGGGAGTGGAGAGGCAGGTGACCTATTCTCTGTTATCACCAGTGACAGAACCCCGTGGGAATGGTGTTAAGCTGAGGCAGGGGAAGTTTAGGCTGGACATCAGGAAGAGGTTCTTCACCGAGAGGGTGGTCGCACACTGAAACAGGCTCCCCAGGGACGTAGTCACTGCACCGAGCTTGTCTGAATTTAAGAAGCGATTGGACTGTGCACTTAGTCACATGGTCTAAACTTTTGGGCAGACCTGTGCAGTGCCAGGAGTTGGACTTGATGGTCCTTATGGGTCCCTTCCAACTCGGGATATTCCATGATTCTATGATTCTATATGTTGCTTGACCAGTATATGGCACACCAAACAATAAAGAATGTGATAAGAACGTTTCAGTGAGCCAGTTTCTGAAAAATTTAAGCAGTTATTACAATAAGTGTATATTAGGAATACAAAAATTAGAGAAGTATTAGTGAAAACTGATAACAAGTCACATATAAATTACTAGGTGCCCCACAACAGATAATGTTGTAGACATGGCTTTCTCAAATAATTTGGAAATTATTAATACATAATTTGAAAAACTAGATGATTTCCACTCAATTACAGAAATGTAAATTTGGATCCACAGTTGAGATTGTACAAATTATATATAAAAGAAAAAAAAAAGAAAAAAAAACAGTGTCATTGATAAATACTTAGAGTCTAACTTCCTTGATATGGCTCCTAAAATATCTAAATAGATCATTCAACAATAGAGACCATCAACTAAGAAATAGATGCTAAAAATTAAAACAACTTTTGTCAACAAGTTCCACATTAGCCAGATCTTGTAAAATGAACTATTAGCATTTTTTGACAGTATATGAGTTTGGATGTTAAAAACATTTCTTTTGATGAAGTACTTGGATTTTAAAATAAATAAGTAAATAAATCTGACTTGGTACTATGACATCTTGATTCGGTAATCTTACTGTTTTAAAAATGGCAGTACACAGAAGCATCAACACACACTATAAATATTCAAAACTACTTTACCTGCACATCTGAAAATAAAGTGACTGGGAAAACATTAATTAATTAGGCAACTAAGTAGCGAGGTTCCTCAAAGATCATTTTTGGTCTAATTCTCATCAATATTTTTAATTGATGATCTGGGGATATTTCTGATGAATGAGAACAGAAAATCCTTAGTGGTTAAGTGTTTTAGTTGACAAAGATTCATGGGACAGTGAGTAATGAGGGAGCTGGTTACTGATACAATCTGAATCACTCGGATAAACGGCCGTAACATTAGAAAACGCGTCTAATAGATCCTAACACAAAAAATACCTCTATGAAGCAGCAATACAGTTTGCACTCACAAGACAGGTTTCTCTCAGTTTGCTACTTTTACTGAGCAGAACAGAGAGAAGATCTAGATTTACAGTGCTTTTTTGCCTCATTTTAAAAATGAGCTGCCTATAAGAAATTTACATTTAGAGATGAAACAACATTCAGTGACTTAAATCTGAAGGGAGAAAATGATAATTTAACAACTTCTGTGTCACAATGCAGTTGAATGAGTGTGGAGGTTTCACCCTTATGCATTGCTGAACTCCACCATAACTGCTCTCTCACTCCCCCTCCTCAAAGTAAAGGGGAAAAATATGATGGAAAGGGGCTCAAGGGTTGAGATAAGGACTGTAAGATCACTCAACAATTATTGTCACAGGCAAAACTGAGTCACCATAGGGAAATTAATGTAATTTATTGCCTATTACTACTAACAGACTAGAACAGTAAAAAACTAAAATCAAACTAAAACCACCCTCCCCCCATCCACCCTTTTCTACCTCCTTCCCACCCCCTTCCCTGAGTGTAGTGGGTTTATGTGGCAAGGTTTTGGTAGCAGGGGCCTATAGGGGTGGCTTCTGTGAGAAGAATCCAGAAGCTGCCCCATGTTAGATGAGGGCACTGTTGCTGGCCAGAGCTGGGCCAAAAAGTGATGTTGTTTGTGCCTCTATAAGAGCATATTTAAGGGAAGAAAAAAAAAAAAAAAAAAAAAAAAAAAAAAAAACACTGCTACACAGCAGCTGTGAGAGAGGAGTGAGAAATGCAAGAGAAGCAGCCCTGCAGCCCCCAGGGTCAGTGCAAAGGAGGGCAGGAGGTGCTCCAGGCACACAGCACAAGTTCCCCTGCGGCCTGTGGAGAGGCCCCTGGTGGAGCAGGCTGTCCCCCTGCAGCCCACGGGTCCCACACGGAGCAGATCTCCACGCTGCAGCCCGTGGAGGAGCCCCCGGTGGAGCAGGTGGATGTGGCCTGGAGGAGGCTGCGGCCCATGGAGAGCCCCCGCAGGAGCAGGCCCCGGGCCGGAGCTGCAGCCCGTGGAGAGGAGCCCACGCAGGAGCAGGGGGTCTGGGGGGAGCTGCCGCCCGTGGGGGACCCGTGCTGGAGCAGTTTGCTCCTGGGGGATGGACCCCGTGGTACGGAGCCGTGTGGGAGCAGTTCTTGAAGAGCTGCTGCCTGTGGGCAGCCCCTGCAAGATCAGTTCGGGAAGGACGGCATCCCGTGGGAGGGACCCCACATGGAGCAGGGGCAGAGAGTGACCGTGAAGGAGTGGCGGAGACGAACCGTCAGGGACTGACCACAGCCCCCATTCCCCTGCGCCGCTCAGGAGGAAAAGGTGGAAGAGGGTGGATGGGGGAAAGGCATTTTCTGTTTCTTTCCTTTGTTTCTCACTTCCCTAGCTTGTTAGTAATAGGCAATAAATTTTACTCTCTCCCTACCCTGAGTCTGTTTTGCCCGTCCCGATAATTGTTGAGCGACCTCCCCATCCTTATCTCAACCCTTGAGCCCTCTGCATCATATTTTCTCCCCTTTCCCCTTGGAGGAGGGGGAGTGAGAGCGTGGCTGTGGTGTAGCTTGGCTGCCCACCTGAGTAAAACCACCACACCAAGCAGCACAGAGGAATAGGGACTGCGGTCAGTCCCTGATGCTTCGTCTCCACCGCTCCTTCACAGTCATTCTCTGCCCCTGCTCCACGTGGGGTCCCCTCCCACATCTATCTATTCTCCAGCCTCTCGGCCCCCAGTTTGTACATATAGCCAAGGGACGCCCCTTCCCAGGGGCAGTATCCAACACCTGCTCCTGTTACATTTCATATGATAGCGACTGCCCAGACCTCTCATTTGTCAAGATCTCTCTGCAAATAAAGAAAACAAAAACAAACAAACAAAATCACCACAGAAATAAGAATTCAGAAGAAACCTGTGATATTCTCATAATTAGTTCATTGAAAAGAACAGAATTTGCCAAATAGGTAAGTTATGTTACACATTTCTCTACACTGAATGAGAACCAGTGGAGAACTACTCATGTCATTGAGCCAGTGGAATTTTTTCCATTGACAACAGTGGGACCGAAGTTTAACGCCAAATATCTGTTAATCACATGGACAGAGGAAGATTTATCTTGCTTTTAATTTCTCACTTTTTAAGACTTTGGAATTAGTTGTTGAGGAAGACACTCAATTTAGGGAAGACTGTTACTTAGCAACCTTAATCGGTTTTAAAACAAAGCTTTAGCTTGTGATTTTTTTTCAGCAAGGAAATAATAGATCCCTGTCCCTAAGTGTTTCTAACCAAATTAATAGTTAGAGGGAACGTCTAGACTGAACATCACTGGAAGACTGTAAGCAACCTGGTTGTCAAAGCAGGATCCTTACATAGCTTGGCCCTTTCCTGGTTTTTGCATTCATGACAAAGAAAGCCTTGATTCTTAAAGAAAAAAATATCCTTCAGACACTAGCTGTTGGCTGATGTAGTGAAGCCAAGTCCACAGCTATGGAAAAAGTGATGCTTTCGTAAATAAACAGAAAAATAAATACCTGGTGGGTTTTATTCTCTGCAATAAAAGTGCACAAGGTAGCAAGAAAAAAATGAGGGAATGTGGAGGAGTTCACCTTCAAAATCAAATACCAGATCACAATTACTTTCTTACTATGCCACCTAAGACTCAAGCTGGAACAGACACCACGAAGCTGCCAATTACACTGAAGCTAAGCTGGCCTCAATCATGTACTCTGAAAGATTTTGGTGCTCCTAATCATTGTACGTAACATGCTGAGATACCCAAAGGTTTCAAGAAAAGGACAAGGCAACAACATATGGCCTAAACAGACTGTTCATGTCTTTTCCTAAACAAGGCACAGCTTCACCTTAAACTGACCTTGCAATTACAGGCTACTGGGAGCAGTTATGCACTTGAAAACAGTCAGCACAACAAATGGCAGGGACAGGAAAAGACTCAGAAATATTGAACACAGAGAGCCCTCAATAGGCAAGCTATGTATTCTGGCCACATTGAGTCAATCCTGCTCTGCTCAGGCAGGCTTTTACCTGAATCTTAAAAACTGAGATGTGCAAGCAACAGAATCCTTTGTAATATCATTTCCTGTACATCTGAAACAATGATAAAAGCTCCTCCAGAAGTGCACTTTTAGCAATTCGAGGCCAAAGTTCTGAAAAAATCATCTCCAAAATAATAAGTTTAAATAACTGCAAAGTAAGCAAAGTGGATTAATGTGTCTGCTTCCTCCCTCGGCAAGAGCAGAATCTGAATAGTTTTTCCTGAGCAGCTATTAAGTAGCTAGGGAAAATTTGCAATGCCACCTCAAATAATTCATGCCTATAGGAGTCAATTGAGGAATATTAATAAAATTCACATATCCAGAGTCTGTATGCATTAGGGTTTATGAAACACTGGAATCTCAGCAGTAACACACCAAATTTACCACAATCTGTACCTACTATCATTCACGTAAGGCAAAAATAATCTTCCAAATTGTTCACAAATGCCTAGGTCTTAGAAAATTGCTAATGTGAAGTTATTTTGGCTTCCTTGACTATCCAGAAGTACAAAAGTTTAAGAATGTCTTTGTATCACTGATACACCACAAGCTGCAGTTGGTGTATTATTTCTTTTAAACACACATATATTTACATACGTGTATTTCATGTGCATGAAAGATAAACATCATAAATATTTGCAAATACACCAAAAACCTGAGTGACTTTGTGATTTACTGGAGGAATCTTATATACACCAACCAGTCTATGGGACTAAAATTAGTGACAACTATTACAAGTAATTAACATGTCTTGTCAGGCAAACTTATTTTCTCTCTAATACCATTTATTATCATTTTCTTTAAATCAGTACTAGCTTTGTATCAAGTGTGGATCTCATCTCAATGCTTTCTTTTTAGGAGGGATGCAATAGACCAAAGAATGACAACCTAAGAGAAGCAGACATGGTTTATTCATTTAAAATAAATAAATAAGGAATTCTAGAGATTGGGAGGGCTAAAATGTGTTTTCCTCTTTGTTACCTTTATGTTTCAGTGTGAAAGGGTTTTTCTCCTAGTAACACGGCAACAGCTGCTGACTCTTTTTCCTCCATGATTTCACACGACACACTTCTCACTGGAGCTCTCAGCAATTTATTCTTAATACCTTGCTTCTTTGAGAGTGTATTTATGGACAAGTTGAGTGTTGTATACATAAAAATTAGATAAGGTGAGAGAAAAAAAATCTCTTTAATTCAACAGGTTGCATGAAATGCCACTATGCCAGAAGAGACCAAAGCCACGGCTGGATTTCAGGGGTGGGGTTTATTTCATTTTTAAAGGCACAATATGTGCTAGACAGTGTGCTCGTGTGGAGACTACTGATTTAAAAACTGCAGCCTGGTTGCCACCTCCATCAGATCAGGTCAAGAATCCTGGAGAATTTATCTCAGTGAGACAGGAAAGAGGTCACCCCACGGGGGAAACCAAGCTCTGGAGAAACTGCTACACAGCTGCCCTGCTGTGGCAGGGCAGAGCATGCCACTGCTACCAGTTGGAACCATTAGCCAGGATTTGCTTGCATTTGTAAGGCTGAAAAACAAGGAGATAAAATTCAATCACTGACACAGCACCCTGATTTTACTTTCATGAGTTGCTGACTTTAAAAACAGCAAGTGCTCAGATTTTTACATCCTAAAATTAAAATTACATCAATTCAACTTTGAGGACTCAGAGCTGTCGCAGCCAAAGAAGAGAAAGGAGCCCCCAGGAGGCCACCTTACTTGTTCATTCTGAATGTGAACGCTGAATCTTATTGATCTTCTGATCACTACAAATTATTGGTAAACCCTGCATTAAAACAGGCTGCTGTAAATTGGAGTTGACAGTATTATCACTGAGAGAAATGCATGAGCTCTGTGTTTGCCAAAGCGTGACCTGCCAGTCTAGTGGCGTAGCACTGTGGCACTGCAAGGACTGATATTTCTCATTCAGCTGCTCTTCTCAAGCAAATGATTTCATTCTCATAGAATTAACATTGCTTAAGAACATTTCTTCACACTAGACATGCGCCACCACTTAATGAGAAGAAAAAAAAAAAGGGGGGATATCAGGGCAGCATTCCCATGTTGCTTGCTTCTCATCTCCAGGTGCAATTGCACAAGACTCAGCTGCATCAGGACATTAATAGCTTTCCAGACAGTGTCATTCAGTTAAGCCATCCTCAATTGATATTGTGACACTAGCATGTATGCAAGCAGGATTAAAAAAAAAAAGTTCCAGAAATCAAACTCAGGTTATAGAACACAGGAGGAACCCTACTAACAAGGTTAGGGACAAACATATTTATATTATAGGAAGCAAAAAGATTGTAGTACATAACTGGCAAGCAATTTAGGAAACTGGCATGTTGCTAGCTTTGTTGACTGACTGGAAAAAAGACCTTTTTCTATTTTTGTTTGGCTTTTTTTTTTCTATGCTTGAAGACTGCACATATACATTGTTCCTCAATCAGGGTCCTTCAGTACATCCTAAATAGTAAAGAATTACTGAAGAAAGAAACAGTGGAGATGGAAAGAGCTACTTAGTGCTTTGAAGGCTATTTGTTGACATGGGCCAATGGTGACATTTAATGGGAGGCAAATTATATAGCAAAAATTATAAACAAGGAAAATTACTTTGACGACCAAAGCTTTTATAGAAATGCAGGAGCTGGCATACCATGTTTGAAAGGTAGACAGGTACCCAGGAGGAAAGTGAGGACAGCTAGAGGAGCTCTAATTGCAAAAGTCTGCAATTTTTGTACATAATTTTCTACTTCAAATATCTAATAGAAATAATGTAACATATTTGCATAGAAATATAGTCAAACGAACAATGATATTTGTGTTATATTATCTTACAAGCAAAATACCTCACTTAAGAGAATTTCCTCTGGGTTTTCAAACTTAACAAATAGCCTCAAGAGAAATTTACAGCTGAACTGCCAAATATTGTCTTTGGGTCATAATTGAGGGATAGATCCAATAAATGTTTTAGGAACCTGAAAGACTGGCCCTATAATCCCTAGTTATTTTAGGTACCTGTGCAACAAATTGGAGCCATGGATCTTGTTCTGGGCACACCTCCCTTCTTCCTGAGGGATACCCTAAGCAGAGCCTGTGGGTAGAAATCCCAAATGGCACCCAGTGGCAGCTGAGCTGAGGTAACAATAAGTAAATAAATAAATAAATTATTCAGCTCTCGGCTACAAACAGAGCAGAGAGAGAAAACAGCATGAGTCTCAGACACAGGGTAAGAGGCAAGGCCACATCTTCTGCTTCCTTCTGCTTTGGGTTAGACTAAAAGTTCGCCTAGTTGAATAATCTGTTTCCTGTTAGCTCCAGTAGGCCATAACTAGAGGAAAATAAAAGAAATGGAATAAGAATGAAGCAACCTTTCCTGGACCCACACAGTTGGATGCCCCAAGTTAGAAAGGAAAGGGCTTTCTGAGTCAAAGGTTGTGATATAGTAAATTTGACAGGCAAAGTATTCTTCACATTTTTTTAGTCTGTTTTGGAGACCGTTATTTTGGCTCCCAGATCATCCTATGGCATCAAGTTCCACCATTTCATCTGTACACCTTAACTTTTTTTTTTTTTTTTTTAATTTGTTTGCCTACCAATTCTTCTACTGTAAGTTGTGGTAAACAACCATTTCCTTCCTTCTGTGTTTTTTGTAGGATCCTCTCAAGTACAGTAGCAGCGCCTTAGCTTCTGATCATCTTTGTTACCTTTCTTTCCTTTGTGTAACATCTTTTTTTGAAGCAGGGAGACTAAAATTGCATGCAGCATTCCAGACACATTGTGCTAGAGTGGATTAATGAGTTTTTTGTTTTGCTCTTCACTCCTAGCTTAATATTTCTTAACATTTCGTTTGTCTTTTTAACCTTTTCCAAGCAGTAAGCTGATGTTTTCAAAAGAAAAAGGAAAAAAAAAAAGATTTTAAGCCTGAAATTCCTTCTGTCTTTCCTGTGCTTTCTTTTCCATATACACCTTTATTTCCAGAAGGCAGTCAATTACTCTCTTCATCCTCAAGTTCATAAACTTACTAGTCAAATGATTAGCCACCACAGAACTGATCATTTCTCTTTGTGAAAGTGGAGAACAATTCATAGCAATAGTCAGATACATTCTGATAGAGCACTTTTCTGTAGTAAAATGAGAATTCAACACTCAATTTCCTGAGGACAAAAAGGGGGCAGGTAACACTTCTCCCATGGAGAAGGAAAAGACCCATCTAGGAGAAGACCTAGAGGTATGGCACAGGTTATACCAGGTTTCCAGTGACACCAGACTAAAAAGCTTCAGAAAAAAAATAAACACTTCAGACTCTTCCAAATAATAATAATAATAAAAAAACCCTTTCCGTTGAAATTCAATACATCAGTCTGGTGCTTTATTTTACACAAATTCAGGTATCTTTTCTGCTCTCCCTACAGCACTGCCGTGAAAAGGCAAGCCCTGGCTAGTCTAGACTCAGGCTGGCACCTGAAGCCATTTGGAGGATAACAACAACTTTATTGAGTCGGCACATTTGTGGACAATGCTACATATATATTCTCCCCTTACATGTCAGTAGATGGCACTCTTTATATTTACTATGTACATATTTTACACACTTATGAGAAAAAATACTTCTTTTTATGGAACTACCGTAGTAGATTCCATGTCCTTAAATAGCATCTCGTAGTGAGAAGCTCTGTGTTTTGCCTACTGCTTAGTGCAGATTTCTGTTTTCCCTGGGTACCCAAGCTGGTCAAATATGTTGATCAGAGCACATAAGCCTATGGAAACATGAACTGTACATATGGTTTGTACTTTATGCAATTAGTAGATAATCCATTCTCCTACCCACTATATAATAAGCATCTAAATTTGTCCTTTCTACAAAGGCCAACAAAGTTTTCAGCATTGACAAAATATCTGCATGTGATACCAAAATTCTTTTCACTTACCAGGTCAATGCACTATCCACTTTGAACAGTATCAGTTTCATTTAAGTGCTTGTCCTTCACATTTGTATGGCCAGGACAGTCATGTAAGGCAGACTGAACTCCTTTTCTGTAAGCCAAATTCTCGTTACATTTATTAATCTTTATTAAGTATGTGAAATTTGCTTTTAACGCTTGTGGAAATATTACAGTGAGACAGGTGTCCATTTTCCTATAGCAGAAGTTTGTCAACATTTGAAAGTTTTCATCATACAGAGCCCTCTAACCTTATGGCTTTTGTACATCTCATACACAAAGTTCCTTAGAATTAAACTTATTAAAGTTTTATTTGCAAGAAGAACAATAACTAGTTTGGGGGCAAAAGCTAATAGTTCCACATGGCACACTACTGCAAAAAATAGTTTAGAATATAAACTGTGTAAGTGGCTAACTATTTGCCAGGGAATTTGGGGAAGGCAGATGAACTGAAACTGGTATGAATTCTTCTTAGACCACTATCCTGCTGCAAGGTGTACTGTTTTCACTGCAAGTTTCACCCCTTTGAAAGGGTCTCACATGGGAGTATTTTTTTTTTTTTAATTTAATTTAATTTTTTATCAGACCTTGTTTCATACAGCTAGCTAAGAGTTATGAATATTGAGTAGGGCTAAAGCCTTATTTATCCTCACAGATCTGACGAGACTGGAAACTAAGACCAGAAGAAAACAAATGTTTCTTTTTTTTTTTTTTTTTTATCTTACACTAACTGCCATCTCCATCAGCCCAGTGGTATGCACATGTAACACTAGTTTAGCCCTTTGATACTTCCTTTTCTAAGCACCTTTCTAAACTATAATAATATATTAAATTTGATAAATACAATTACTACCAACATTTAATTGATTCTTGATTACAATCAATTATATTTCTGAAACAATCAAGCATGCTACAATTAAAAATAATTGATTCATTAGCACACCCCTACTAGACAATTACACAAATGCATTATTTATGTAATTAGATGCATTTACAGTTCATTATTCCACTTTTTATTCTACTGTTGCAAAGCTATAAAAGTAGAGCCTTACTTTCTAATCTTCCTTTGCCTTATATTGACATAGACATCACATTTATTTTATTTACCATATTTAAAATTAGAAATCAAAACCTGAAAGACACAATCCCTGCAAAAACAGTAATTAAAGCTCATTTATTTGTCATTTGACTGAAAAGTAAGGGTGAGAGAAAATATTTGCCAGGGGAAACCTGCTTACTGCATCAAAAAAAAAAAAAGCTGAAAGTAACAGATTTTTGGAGGTTTCAAAAATATACGTTAAAATATCCACATGCCAGGCTCTTGCTTTAACTGGAAATTAAGGAAGAGCATGAAAGAGAAGCTAGTGAAAAATTACTGTGGTCATAGCTATTTCCAAGGCGAAAGGTAACTAAAGCCATGTACTTGTCGTACATGCCACTATTGTGGCATCAAAAATGGTTTGGAAGCCTTGACAAATTCAGACAACATAATAAGGACCTGATTTTTAGATGTTGCAGTACTCCACATATTTTACCTTCACTTATGGCTCTGAGTGTCTAAACTTGCTAATAAATAAATAAATACCACACCACTTGTTATCTGACTATTCAGTCAAAGTATCCTGCGTTGATCTGACTCTATTCTTAATATAACTGAGAAAGATAACATGCACTGAATTCCTTTTAGAAATTGTAGTGATGTCCCTCAGTGTTACATTAGTAAATTTCTTGCTAATGTATCTTTACCATTAACTCCAGTTGATTTTTCAATGTCGTGCAAATCACTGAGGCTGAGCAGGCTGTCTTACACTTTTCTTAGACCTGTGCTTATTAAAGACTATAAAATGAAGAAAGAATATCTATCTTACTACAACGACTAAGTCTACCCTGTTTCTGGTGTTTAAACTGAATAAGAATTTCTAAGGCCAATTAAGGATCAGAGTTGCATGGCTCTGAAAAAACTAAAACATGCTGGTCTATCATACAGTCCAATGTCAACCCCTATTTCATCTGTGCATCATTTACAAGATGCTTTAAACAATCTGCAAATAAATGAGGGTGCTTGCAAAGCCATTACATCTTAAAAATCGGAGAAAAGTTCTTCCAAGTGTGTTTTTTTAATCCAAAACATTAACATGCTGACAGCTGTTGAGCTGCTTCATTTAGCTGTCACAACAGACCATAAAGCAACACAGTGAAATGGACACTTCTGTGTATGACATCTGCCACTCTTCTATTAACTGCTGCTTCACCACAAACATTTTACTAAACAATTAATTTGGCTAGGTGTACGCAACAGAGTGTATTTTTTATGCTTTAAAACATCTGGCTTTTTGCACTGCAAGGTTCTGCCTAACGTAATGAAGTCCAAATAGAAGATTTAAAACTCCCATTTTTGGCTATGACACGAAACGGATTCCCACAGAGAGATAACATGCCTCATCTACTCAGGAAAGCATACCTTCTGTAACATAAGATGAAAGGCCTTACTAAAAATATTAACATTGTAAGCTTTAATAGAAATAAAAATTCTTAGGAAAGCTTCATCTCCACAGAGCTGTTCCTGGATCCAAAGTATCTGTACCTCACAGTAGGAACACAGGTTATATGAAAGAAATTTATAATGTGCAGCAGCACAGGCAGAATAGGGTAACCTTAATATCAAGGAAAAATCACAGCAGACAACTTTGCAAAATTTGATCCTGAGAAATGCAGAGTAGGACCCTCAGCAAAGTCTGTCAAAATGCCTGAGAAGCAGCAGTTCTCAAAAACAGGCTGAATTCTCCTACTATCGAAAAATCTAAACTTCGGGTCTGAAACCAATATATAAAGCTCAGACAACAAAGTCTCCATGAATCAAATTGCTGAAATTACAAGCCAAATCACGGAATGCCAATTTTGTACTTCTGGTAGTACCTGCAAATCATAAGACTGCATATCAGTAAATAACCTTTCTCCCTCATCTGGAAATGACCAAAAAAAAATGTTCCCAGAATGTGTATTTTGTCAGCTTTGCAGAGGAAGTACAGTATATGTCTCCTCAGATTTAGTTGAGTATCTGAAACTGCAGTATTACTTTTTAAAGACTAAGATATAATAGGTTGAAGGAATATACTACAAATCTAAGTTCTGTGCTATTGACATGTGTCTTATGGACAAACTTGAAGTATTGCTTTTGGCCTTCTTCAAGTGTCTGTCATGAGCCTCCAAGATAGCCACCTTGCTTGGAAACAGAAACTAAACACAGAAAATCTACAGATCTGTACCTTCACATATTTTACAGACATGTTTAAACTGAAAATAGAATGAAAACACATAATGAAAAGCAGTGTTTCCCAAGAAAGAAAAATGTGCTTGGATTGCAGTGTCAGTGGATGGCAGCCTTTAAACGTGATGTCCCAAAAGTGTGCCTGATTAGACTACTAGAACTGTATCCTTTGGGAATTTGCACTCACCTCAGAGTAATTCCAAAATGGGAAATCCACAGAAGCTGATTTACTGTCGCAGAATTGAAAGAAAAGGATGAGAAAAAGTGAAGACTGGGATCACTGACTTCAACATCCCCCACAGATGGCAACTTTTCTGGGTCATTTCAAAGATGTTCAGAACTCAACTGAAAGCCTGAGCAACCTCATCTAACTTTGAAGCCAGTCCTGCTTGGGGCAGGAGGTTAGGCTGGACGACCTCTGGAAATCCCTTCTGGGGAGCATATCTTCACAACTGGCACCAAATACTGAGGTCTCAAAACAAAGAAGTTTTTCTAGTTACAATAATACATAAAAAGCATTACTTTTACATCTGAAGATACACATCCTTTGAATAAGGATAAAAGAAATAAGCATAGAAATACCAGAATCAGTGCACTCCTGCATATAAGTCAGAGACACTAATTTCTTGATTCCTAACAGCTTCCCAACACAAAAAGATTCTTTACATCCATTTTAAATTAAGATTTCTATTTTTTAATAGATAGTTGCTTAAGTTTCCTCTAGTATCACTGGAGAGAAACAAGTACTTTCACAGGGCAATTCATCAACATCCTAAGGCAGATGTGATGACTTTTTCCCTTGCAATCTGATCTACAGAAGGTAGAAATGGCTACTTCAGTCTAGAAATCTCTTTTTTTAGAAAGATTCAATTCGATGACAGAAATCCCACTTGGTACTGACAACGGAGGAACTAGCAACTCCTCACTAGAATAAGGTTCTCTAGCCATCCCATTTACACAACTCTAAAGGTGGCAGTAAAACATAAGACCCACTTAAGAGCCATATCTAGCTTCTTTGATACTCAGAAGGAATAAACATGGTTGTGGTGGGTATAATTCTTGAAGTGTTAAAAATGAGTTCATTATATGGCCAAACTATTCATAACTATAATATATACATCTTCCTTGTGTGCCCTGAAAATAATTTTAAGGGTTAAATTCACCAATGGTACAAGCAGAGGCAACCCCAAATGCATGCTTAAAATCTCCTAAGACTATTAATTAGTTCCTGTTTTTCATTAAGTTTTCCTCCACAGAAATACAGTCAGGGATACTTTTGGTGCATTATGCTTATGAACTATTTTACTACTGAAATTTATCTTAATGAATTAATGGAAAACTGAATTACAGTAACTTAGAATGGACTTCAAAAACTCTCCTAATGCAATTTATAGGCCGAAGTTCCACTAAAACAGAATCACAGAATCGTCTAGGTTGGAAGAGACCTCCAAGATCATCTAGTCCAACCTCAGCCCTAACACTAACAAGTCCTACACTAAACCGTATCACTAAGGGCTACACCTAAACGTCTTTTAAAGACCCCCAGGGATGGCGACTCAACCACCTCCCTGGGCAGTCCATTCCAATGCCTAACAACCCTTTCGGTAAAGAAGTTCTTCCTAATATCCAACCTAAACCTCCCCTGGCGCAACTTTAGCCCATTCCCCCTCGTCCTGTCACCAGGCACGTGGGAGAATAGACCAACCCCCACCTCTCTACAGCCTCATTTAAGGTACCTATAGAGAGCGATGAGGTCTCCCCTGGGCCTCCTCTTCTCCAGGCTAAACAACCCCAGCTCCCTCAGCCGCTCCTCGTAAGACTTGTTCTCCAGACCCCTCACCAGCTTCGTTGCCCTTCTCTGGACTCGCTCGAGCACCTCCATGTCCTTCTTGTAGCGAGGGGCCCAAAACTGAACACAGTACTCGAGGTGCGGCCTCACCAGAGCCGAGTACAGGGGGACAATCACTTCCCTAGACCTGCTGGCCACACTGCTTCTTATACAAGCCAGGATGCTGTCGGCCTTCTTGGCCACCTGAGCACACTGCTGGCTCATATTCAGCCGACTATCAACCAGTACTCCCAGGTCCTTCTCTGCCAGGCAGCTTTCCAACCACTCATCTCCCAGCCTGTAGCACTGCTTGGGGTTGTTGCGCCCCAGGTGCAGGACCCGGCACTTGGCCTTGTTGAACTTCATGCAGTTGACCTCAGCCCATCGGTCCAGCCTATCCAGATCCTCCTGCAGAGCCTTCCTTCCCTCGAGCAGATCGACACACGCACCTAACTTGGTGTCATCTGCAAACTTACTGAGGGTGCACTCGATCCCCTCATCCAGGTCATCGATAAAGATATTGAAGAGGACCGGCCCCAGCACTGAGCCCTGGGGGACTCTACTAGTGACCGGCCTCCAACTGGATTTGACTCCATTCACCACAACTCTTTGGGCCCGGCCATCCAGCCATTTTTTAACCCAACAAAGCGTACGCCAGTCCAAGCCACGAGCAGCCAATTTCTTGAGGAGAATGCTGTCGGAAACGGTGTCAAAAGCCTTACTGAGGTCAAGGTAGATCACATCCACAGCCTTCCCCTCATCCACCAAGCGCGTCACTTGGTCATAGAAGGAGATCAGGTTCGTCAAGCAGGACCTACCTTTCATAAACCCATGCTGACTGGGCCTGATCGCCTGGTTACCCTGCAAGTGCCGCGTGATGACACTCAAGATAATCTGCTCCATGAGCTTCCCTGGAACTGAGGTCAAACTAACAGGCCTATAGTTCCCCAGGTCTACCCTCCGGCCCTTCTTGTAGATGGGCGTCACGTTTGCTAGCCGCCAGTCGACTGGGACCTCCCCTGATAGACAGGACAGCCGATAAATGATGGAAAGCGGCTTGGCCAGCTCCTCCGCCAGTTCGCTCAGTACCCTCGGGTGGACCCCATCCAGCCCCATCGACTTGCGTACATCCAAGTGTCATAGCAGGTCGCCAACCATTTCCTCATGGATAGCAAGGGCCACATCCTGTTCCCCATCCCCTTCCACCAGCTCAGGATACCAGGTATCCAGAGAACAACCGGTCTTGCCGCTAAAGACTGAGGCAAAGAAAGCATTGAGCACCTCAGCCTTTTCCTCATCTTTTGTAACTAAGTTTCCCCCCGCATCCAGTAAAGGATGGAGATTCTCCTTAATCCTCCTTTTTGTGTTGATATATTTGTAAAAACGTTTTTTGTTATCTTTAACGGTAGTAGCCAGATTGAGCTCCAGATGAGCTTTGGCCTTTCTAATTTTGTCCCTGCACAGCCTCACAACATCCTTATAGTCCTCCTGAGTAGCCCGCCCTCTTTTCTAAAGATTATAAACCCTCCTTTTTCTCCTAAGCTCGAGCCACAACTCCCTGCTCAGCCAGGCCGGTCTAGTTCCGCGTCGGCTTGTCTTTGGGCACGTGGGGACAGACCGCTCCTGAGCCATTAAGATTTCCTTCTTGAGGAGTGCCCAGCCTTCCTGGACTCCTTTGCCCTTCAGAACCTCCTCCCAAGGGACTCTGCCAACCAGTGTCCTGAACAGCTCAAAGTCAGCCCTCCAGAAGTCCAAGACAGCGGTTTTACTGGTCCCCTTCCTGACTTCGCCAAGAATAGAGAACTGAACCATTTCGTGGTCACTCTGCCCAAGACAGCTCTCGACCACCACATCTCCCACCAGTCCGTCACTGTTTGTGAACAGAAAGTCTAGCGGGGCACCTCCCCTGGTAGGCTCTCTAACCAGCTGCGTCAGGAAGCTATCTTCCACGCTCTCCAGAAACCTCCTAGACTGCTTTCTCTGGGCTGTGTTGTGCTTCCAGGGTACGTCTGGGAAGTTGAAGTCCCCCACGAGAACAAGCGCTGACGATTTCGTGGCTTCTGCCAGCTGCCTGTAGAACTCCTCATCAGTCTCCTCATCCTGGTTCGGCGGTCTATAACAGACCCCCACCAGGATGCTTGCCTTGGTGGCCTTCCCTCTGATCCTAACCCACAGGGACTCAACCTTATCATTCCCAGCCTCAAGTTCCACAACATCTAAACACTCTCTAATATAGAGAGCCACACCACCACCCCTTCTGTGCTGCCTGTCCCTTCTGAAGAGCCTATAGCCAGACATTGCAGCACTCCGGTCATGAGAGTGGTCCCACCACGTTTCCGTGATGGCAACCAAGTCATAGCCTTCCCGCTGCACAATGGCTTCTAGCTCCTCCTGTTTGTTTGTTTCGTTTAAAACAAAACAAAATGCCTTAGACTTGTTTCTTAATTTAACTTGATGCTTTTGAAAAATCACAGAGTCATAGAATGGCTTGGGTTGGAAGAGACTTTAAAGATTATCTAGTTCCAACACCTCTGCCATAGACAGGGATGCTACCCACTAGATCAGGTTGTCCAAGCCCCCTGCTGGCTCATGTTGAGCCTTTCGTCTACCAGAACCCCCAAGTCCTTCTCTGCAGGGTTGCTCTCAGTGAGTTCTCCCAGTCTGTACTCCTGTCTGGGATTGCCCAGGCCCAGGCGCAGCACCTTGCACTTGGACTTGTTGAACCTCATTATGTTCAGATGGGCCTGCCTCTCCAGCCTGTCCAGGTCCCTTTGAATGCCATCTCTTCCTTCTGTTGTATCAACCGCACCGCTCAGCTTGGTGTCATCTGCAAACTTGTTCAGGGTGCACTTGATCCCATCGTCTATGTCATTGATAAATATATTGAAAAGCACCAGTCCCAAGACTGTCCCTGAGGGACACCACTCATCACCCACCTCCACCTGTACATAGAGCCATTGACCACTACTCTCTGGGTGCAGCTATCAAGCCAATTCCTTATTCACTGAGTGGTCCACCCTTCAAATCCATATCTTTCCAATTTAGAGATTAGGATGTTGTGTGGGACCATGTCAAAAGCCTTACAGAAGTCCAAGTAGATGACATCAGTCGGTCTTCCCTTGTCAACTGATGCAGTCACTTCTATGATGGAGTGAATGCATCAGTTGACAATGGAATGCTGACTGATGTCATCTACTTGGACAAAGGCAACGTGGGTGTACTGCTCAAATGTCTCCATCTACCATCCTCAGTGAAAGAGCTTATTTTGGTATAGTTATAATCTCTGCTTTATAATCTTTTTATAATCTTCAGTTTTACTGCACTGGTCACTGTCACTCAGGGACAGATGCAGACACAATTTAAAGGGGATGTGCCAGGCTGCCTGATGCAAATTGGACAGTTTAGCCTTCTTAGTCCTTTCCTTCCCCATAAATCCATGCCTGTTGGAATGAACAAAAACACTATTTCACTTGCATTGATGAAAACTGTCCCACAGTCACCACTGAAGCAATTCTAGGTTTATATTGGCATACATTGGAGCAGAATATGCTCCGATGTTTTTCAAAAAAGATCGACAGAGCTGAAGCTCTGCATTCATGCATTTTCAAGGTTCTTGCTAGAGTGGAGATTTTCAGCAGCTGCACAGCACTACAAGTTGGCATAAATTCCTGTTATACTGCCACAGGCTAAATTCAAAATCCTAGTTTAACACTGATGGCAAGCTACAATTAGTACAGTTCTTACACTAAAGAAAATAATCCATGAAATCCATCATTTTCATAGCCACATGAAAATTTACCATGGAAATGTTCAGCTTTGCCAACTTATGTTCACTCCTGCTGATTTCTTTCTTTAGATTTTATATGAACAGCTATCTTTTATGAAAGGAAAAAAAAAAAACAGAAAACTAAAATTTGTGCAAAATTTTACACTGGGACAAAACATGTAGTTTCCAATTCCTCAGTGAATTTGTGGAAATATCAAATATATATCTAATACAGATTGTAATTCCAGATATCAACCAAGGTTCATCTAACTAAATATTCTGTCTTGGACATCAGCTGGTATCAGATATTCAGAGGAGGACACAAAACCATAGATTGTACAGATGCTTTTTCCTAAATTCATTCAATCATTGTGTCCTGACACAAGAAAAGGATTTATCCAATGTCAACATTCCCATTATTCCTACAAGTGTAATTCTCTTTTGACCTCTGCTGTAATGTCTTCCTGCAATGAGTTCTACTGCTAACACACTATATTTCTTAAAAGATTCTACTGCTGTGCTGCTTTAATCTCATTTTTCAAATTTTGCCTCAGTTTATCAAGAGTACTCTTAAAATCTTTGGTAAGGTACCAGACAATCTTGTACTTCATCACAGTGAAGTCAAACTGTTTTAAATACAAAAAATTTGCACAGTAAAAGCCTTTTAAGTATTATTTGAGTCTCTTGAATATATAATTGAGCTGAAGTTCCTTATCACATAATCCATTTCTAGGTCTAAATATGTTCTTCTGTGGTTGGCAGCTCTCTTTCAAGATTATACATACAGATTCAAAACTTAATAGTCTAATTATAGATTGCTTTAAGTAGGAGCCTTCTCTTCTACGTCCTTCTTCACTGATACAGTTGGATCTTATCTTCTATCCCAGTTTCTTTTTGAGAATACAAACAGCTAGGACTCAGTATAAAAGGACTGTATGTTCAAAATACTTGGAGGTGGAAAAAATGGGAAATTTCACTAGTTTGCAACACAGACTTACTACTACTTTCCATATCCTGATTCATTTGAACAACAAACAGAAGAAATTCCTCAGGGGATACAAAGAACAGTCAATAAAGGTTATAATATACAGAAAATCAATGAGGACATACAGTACCACCATAGCCATTTGTTCTATGTCTACCTGCAGCTGTGAGCCTTGCCCAGTTAGGAATCTGAATACCTTGGCATAGCCTTGAACTGTACTTGAAAGAAGAAACACCTACATTTGTCTTCCAGTGAAGATGTCCGATTCAATGATGCCTGCTGGTATAGTCTTTTTGGAAGACAGAATGAGAGCTAAAAAGATAAGATCAGAGAGAGAGCCGTGCTCATGGTGATAACAGGATACAAAGGCCATGTATCAGGTTTATGTGGCAAGGTTTTGGTAGCAGGGGGGCTGCAGGGGTGTCCTCTGTGAGCAGAGCCCAGCAGCTGCCCCATGTCAGATCAGAGCCAGCTCCAGCTGAGTACAAAAGGGACCCGCTGCTGGCCAGAGCCGAGCCAGGGAGTGGTGCTGGGGGGGCCTATGGGAGAGCAAATTGAAGAAGGGCAAAACAAACAAACAAACAACACCCCCCCCCCCAAAAAAAAAAAAAAAACCAACAATAACAACAGCACAACAACAGCCACTGCAGCTGGGAGAGAGGAGTGAGAAATGTAAGAGAACCAGTCCTGCAGCCCCCAAGGTCAGTGCAGCAGGAGGGCAGGAGGTGCTCCAGGCACACAGCAGCAGTTCCCCTGCGGCCTGTGGAGAGGCCCCTGGTGGAGCAGGCTGTCCCCCTGCAGCCCATGGGTCCCACACGGAGCAGATCTCCACGCTGCAGCCCGTGGAGGAGCCCCCGGTGGAGCAGGTGGATGTGGCCTGGAGGAGGCTGCGGCCCATGGAGAGCCCCCGCAGGAGCAGGCCCCGGGCCGGAGCTGCAGCCCGTGGAGAGGAGCCCACGCAGGAGCAGGGGGTCTGGGGGGAGCTGCCGCCAGTAGTAAAGAATAACCTGGCAATTGCACAGGGAACAACCTGGTTGCTAGGATCATCTGAAGGCCACATAATATTACAACCAGATGCCAGGAGATCAACAGCAAGTACCCTAGAGAAGGTTGGGATTGAACGCTATGGAAGCATCTGACTCTTCATCCTTGAAATCAGGCATAGCTGCTGTTGTCAATGTGGAGAAAAGAAGAAAAAAATAGCATAGCAGAGAAGTAATACTAAGGACAAATTCTATTCATCTCTATGTAAAAGGACAGAAGTGTTTTAAGAGACTAGCCTCGCTTAATAATGAGTTCCTCATTGACCTCAAACACAGGAAAAAAGCTTACCAACTAGGTCAGGTCACTAAAGAGGAACATAAAAGAAAGGCACAAGCAGCTGCAGCACAAGAGGAAAGGTCAAGACAGAAAACATGACCATAAGAAACAAAGGAACCCTGTGATCATTGCTGAGCATGAGACCAGGTCAGACACACTTACGAAGTGCAATTGCCCATAACTTGCCCTTAAAGCAAACACTCCAGAACAACAAAGTGCTTGCAATCTCTAAACATGAAGTAGAGCAAAGTCTCAGATTGGTCAAATAAGAAAGAAATAAAAGGCTTTGAAAATAAAGCTCCTTTCTTCCTACCATGTCCATACAGAGTAGGTTTTTCCTCTTCAGTCGTGTTCTAATCCAGCAGCCATTACGGCCTTTCTAGTTGGCTGAATAACACAGCCTCCTCCTGGCCCCTGTTACCTCTGAGACCTTGCTGTCTGCCTGTTCCCTTCCTGTCTTGTAAGTCTCTGTCTCCATGTTTGCTCTATTTCAAAACCTCGCTGCTACAGTCTACCTTCCAGAAATGTGTCCTCTCGATTATGCACTCGGGAAACAGCAATCTCCCTCCCCAGAGATTTCCGTATGATTCTAAATACAAGAAGCCAGAAAAAGGGACTCATACAAGCTATTAAACAGAACAAAGTATCTATGCAATAAGATGCAAACAAATAAATAAAGAAGATATCAGCTTTTACAACTAGAAAGAAGACATTAACAAACCATTCAGAGCGAATATAGATGGATACAGAGAAAACTAAAAGTATTTAATGACTTTTGTGCAGTCTTCATGAAGGAAATTTATTGGTGTCAAGCAAATTTAGTACCACCAACAGTAGTCAGAGCTCAACTGAGAATAGGGATTATTAATTACATTTTTCAAATTTAGTTGGCCTGACAAATATCAACGAAGTTATATAAAGAAAAACAGTTGAACTAATAGAATTGATAGTGCTTCACTGATATCTTATGGCAGATGGGTGAAAGGACAAATGTATTGTCCCTGCTTGGAACAGGAGGAAAAAGAAGCTGAGAAATCAGACAACTTAAGCCAAACTTTGTATTTGAGAAAAATTCTGGAAAAAGCAATACTATAGCAAACAGCTATACAATAACATAGATGTAAGAAGCAATCAATATAGATTTGTTGAGAATAAACTAACACAACAATCCAATTTCTTCCTATGTACAGCTAATAAGCCTTATTAGTAGAAGAGTAGTTGTAATACAACTCGACTTCAGTAAATCATGACGAAATTTGAAAACAGAAATAAGATAATTGTACCCAAGAGCCAATGTTTTACTGTCAAATACAAAGATGTATTGAGTGGTGTTTCAAAGGGTCTGTTGAGGGTCCAATCCTTTTCAGAGTCCCTCTTAACGACCTGTATGAAAGATAGAAGAAAATATTCCTGACAGTAATTTGAATTTGAAATGCGTTGGAGCACTGGAGAAGGATTCCAACAGGTTTTGACAAGGTGGGTAAACAGTGATTTCTCATTTATAAATATAAGATAAGGAGGAGCTAGTTAGGAATGGTTCTATAAAAAAAAAAGAAAAAAAACAAGGAGGGGAGTTGGGGAAGGGTTAAATGAGGGCTATTGCTAATCTATGAATGACATGCTTGACATAGCACAATCATTTTGGAACATAGAATCACAGAATGGTTTTGAGTTGGAAGGGACCTTAAAGACTATTTAATACACACACCCCTCACCCTCCCCCCTGCCATGGGCAGGGGCACCTCCCACCAGACCAGGTTGCTCAAAGCCCCATCCAACCTGGCCTTGGCACTTCCAGGGATGGGGCATTCACAGCTTCTCTGGGCAACCTGTGCCAGTTGTTCACCACCACCAGAGTAAAGATTTTCTTCATTATATCTAATCTAAATCTACATTATTTTTTTTAGTTTAAAACCATTACTTCTTGTCCCATCACTGCATTCCCTCACAAGGAATCCCTCCCCAGCTTTCCTGTAGGTCCCCTTTATGTACTGACCCCTTACTAGACTCATCAAACAGCTTGAAAACCTAAGCCACAAAATACAAAAAAAAAAAAAAGATGAAAATAATCTCTTCTGCACATCAGTGATGGACAGAATGAGTAATAATGAGTTCAAACAACAGCCAGAAAGATACCGGATAAACTTTAGGAAAAACATTACATTGAGAAAAATGATGAAATGCTGGAATAGATTGTCAAGGGAGGATATAGGTCCAGCACAGTTCTATAAAACAGAAATGTCATTCTGATCAATCCTACTTTTGGCACAAGGATGGCTTCTCCATGTCTCTCTCAAGACAGTTTTCCAAGACAATAAACTACTGTCTCCTGTTATAAGGTCATCATGCCACCTATGTACACTTCCTCTGAAAAACTTCCTCTTCCCGTCTGCCTGTTGTAGATTGAACACAGATTCAACAATTTTGGTTCTAAAAGAGTGGGTTTAGGGATGTGGTAGTCCCAAACACCAGCAAACACTTTTTGCATCTTTGAAAACAAAAGTAGGAAAAACAACAAACAAACAAACATATACAGAGAAAAGACATACATTTGAGTTTTGCTCTTTTAGATTAATGAAACTTATGCCCCATCTATTTTTCCCTTTCTAATAATGTGTTTTCTAGTCTGGTTCTGGTGAATCTCTGCATGACTCAGAATTTCTAGTTTTGAAACAGGAATCATTAACAGACTTTACCCTAGAATTTTCCCTGATGATGACCTGTTGCTGTGGAAGTCAACCTCCAGAGCAAAACTGGCAAGAGTAAGTGCCATTACTCACATCATTAATGCGCACCTAATAGGCTGAGGTTCACAACCTCTGGGTGCTGATGAATTGGAGTCAAACAAACCTGCTCTGCCCAATGTTTTAATTAACTGCACTGTTTGCTCAAAGCCATGGTAGCTTAGCTTATAAATACAAGCAAAAATACAAACTAAGACCTGACCAGACAATACAGAAACTCTTAACTTCAACCCTTGGAATGTACCAAAGCCAATGGAGTTTCTAGACAGAGACAGATGCTTCAGCAAAGCTTCCTTATTTCATTAAAATTGTTCTGAAATCATTTCCAAGAATCAGGGAGGTACAATACTATTCCTTATTAAGCCTCAAGACTTCTTTCCCCAAAGTTCAGGGTAGATGTCCAATTTGATTAATTCGATGGAGGTCTGGCACACTATTTTGTATTGCAGCAACCAAAGAGTACATCACAAGCAAGCAGTATTCTATATCTCTCAAAATATTGTGAGATAAAAGTAGAAAGGTAGGGAAAAATGAGTTACACAGAAGACATGACAGGCAGGATCTAACCTCCAGAGACTCCCAAAATAATTACATTCTATCATTCACCCATCTTCAAATGCGCCTGCTCAAGAGCACAGGAGTCCTAAGGTAAAAGAATCGCTACTCGACATTTTTCTTAAGTATCAGACCAGAACATGCTCTGCTGCAAAAGCACTGATATTCCCATGCTATTTTTAGCTGCCACCTCTGGTCTGAGCGGCAAGCTGCCTTCCAAAAATTGTATTCAATAAGCACATTTTTTTTTGCTTTATGTTTTGCTTCTGATGAATGAATTCTGTTGTTTTATTATCTTTAAAAAGAGGACAACTGGGTTTTCATACACGGCAAAAGCCATCACTAAAAAAAGACTCTTATTGAACTTACTTAAATAGAGAAGTGGTTATAATCCATCTTTGGTCCCAAAAAAGCTTTCATTCTCAATCACTGTCAACTTCAGTAAATGTTTTGTATCACTGAAAATCCCAAAGACTCTTAAGATACAATTCCACTCTAGAGAATAAATGCAAAAAATTGCATCACAGACATCCTAAATTCATTACTTCCTCATCCAGCAGGCTATGTTATCACACTACAAGTTCTTTTTTTCCTCAATTATCCCTAGCCCCACAAAGTAAGCTGGAAATTAGCGTTTGATACAGATGCATTAGGAACAACAAAGATGATGTGATCATAGACTGGTTTATAAAGCTGTTAATAAATTACCAGAAAACCGTTTCTCATAGCCATTTTCCAGAGTAAAATTGCCATTTAGCTGCTACCAGGACTGTAAGGAAACAGAAATATACACTAGAAAGAGTCCAGCACTTTCCCACTGCCATATTAACCTAGAGCAACTGAAAATGGTGAAAACATTAGCTATTAAGCTAAACAAGAGTAAGCCTAAACACACAAAGAACAAGAAGAACAAGTCTAGAAATGGTGCAGTACGGTACCTTTTTGAACAAGTGTACTTTGAAATGCTGAGTAATCCCAAAATATATACAACCTTCCCATAACAGCTTTTGTTTATTAAGAATGCTTATTTACAGAACTAGAGATTTTTCTATGTGCCCCATCTCCTATTTAAATTTAGTTTTGGGCTTAGATGCTGTCAATGGAAATTCCTAAAACTGAAATCAACACAGGTCTTCTCTGAGCTTCCCTCTGAGACCAAGAAATGGACATCTTATTTTAAAGTTCAGTTGATTAACTGGATTCTGATCATAGAACAGAGGTAACCTCAGTTCGCAGCCAAGCTATGTCCTATGTCAAACGGGGCCAAGAGGGAAAAATGTTATATATTCACAAGCAGGATAACAGGAGAGGAGCCAGCTTGAAAATCTCCCCATGTTTACTCCCTCCGATATTCCACCGCATTTAGGGTCAGGAGACAGTAAAATACAGATGTCAGCCAACATGGTTCTAGCTCCCAGGCGGCTCAAACGGAGGGATTTTGCTGGGCTTTTTTGCTCTCTCTCCAAGTGTCACAAACAATATTAAACTGATCAAACAGCACAACCAGACCAACTATTCAACCCAGTTTGTATTCTGTGTACATCTTCCTAATTGTTACCAATTACTGTGCCTTTTTTTTTTTTTTTTTTTTTTTTTAAAGATAGTGCTCGTCTGTGCTTGGAACCTACTAACATTGCTGCCTCGGTCACAGTAAAGATAACAGCTATATTTCTGTGCACGGATCTGTGGATGCAAGACCTGATTGCACTGAAAATGTGCTCGACTTACCTGAAACTTGCAGTTTCACTCTTCTTGCTCAACAGACTTGGCTCATTTTTCTGAACAATGAAGAATCACCCTCTCTTATTTATCAATAACATCACAGAACTTTTCTCAAAAGAAGCTATTGAATGTTTTGAATTTGCTCATCAGGTCCTTTACATCTAGCCCATTATTTTTATGGGCTCATGACATGGGCATTTAAGTGCATTTTCCAGATGTTAGTTATTTATACACATTCAACATTCTCCTAAAATAGTCACTCCTAATCTGCATGTTAAAATATATCAGTGGAATAAGCCAAGTAACTTAAACCAGCACAATATCAAAAGAATGCTGGCTCAGTCTTCAAGCTACTGTGTGATTAGGAGATGCGATCTTATGTACGTATTTATATGACTTATCATACTATGTAACTTTGTTAGTTTAACATATTTGAACGAACTTTTGAGTGTATTCTGCTGCTCAGTAGGGCAAGTTTGTTTAGCTTAGAAAATAAACTTATTGATGCCTCAAAGAGTGTATTAGAGAGACATGGTTATAAGAATGCCCCCCTTTATCCAAATGAAAATGAACAAAATGAGGAAATCAGTCATATTCCAGTCAAGGTCTGTTCAGACTTCTTGAGAAACCTTTACTTCTACATATAAATTTGCTTTAGTTAAGCTTGTCATTATAAACACAATTAAATTTGCTAAGCAAAAGAAGCCTGTTCAATTTTGACTAAAGATACTGGATTTTTTCTGCTGTTAACATCTTGCAACATATTATTTACTTGAAAGAACTGTATTCCAACTGACATTAAGCATTTCATCACAGGCCAATTTTTATATATTTGCAACAATAACAGGTAACCCTTCCGGAGGGGATAGAACTACTTTACACGCTAATTTAAGAACCCCAAAGAAGCAAAGTATCACTTACACAAAATAAGTAGTAACTTAAACACAAGTAAATTTTGTACATCAGTACATGTATGAAAACTTTCCACTACTGTATCTACTGCATTCTTTTCTGATGGATTGCCACAAGCATTTCCGGAGGCTAATGTAACACATCATAGTCATGTTATGTAGAAGACAGTAGAATTTGAGACATTTAACAATGGTGATCACCTTCAAAGTAGGACAGAACTTTGAGTAAACTCTTCTAGTGTTGTGGGTTTTTTTTTGTGTGAATACTGCAGATTTCTGTTAAGCACCAGCCTGAAACTAATAGCATACAAGGCACTAAAATCCCTTTTTTCCAAGAAAGGGAATCACATTCAGAGGACTGTCTCATAACTACAGCTGGGCAACTGAATTTGACCTTTGATTAATGCTATTCACCATTAGCACAAAATGCTGAGCACAAAAACAGTATCTTATTCCATCTTGATTAAGAATTTTTAAGACATAAAAAGTTCTCTACTTAATGTCTTCTGATGAGCACAGCAGATACACACATTGCTATTAAAAACTATAGTATTTAGCCAAATGTGTTGCTAAAAGATTTGAGTACATGAACAAAGAATTGCTAACACTGATCAGTATCATCCTTTCCTATACATATAGTGAACCAACGCTGAAAAATAGATTACAATGGTAGAACTGTACAAATACATTTTAGAGCAGCAGATCAGTGCTCAGATCAGTAACAAACACATAGTTATTTTCACTGTAACTTTTGATGGCCAAGGAAGCAGAGATTGGAGGGAGGAAGAGAGGGAAAGACTCTATTACCAATGTGGAGACCGACTTGGCTTGCTAAACAAAGAAGTGTTACTTCTTTTGTCTTGCTTTTCCAGCACTGTATCTCAATATGCTATAACACCTTCATTAAAAATAAATGAAGCCAGAGTGCCTGCTTAGACCGGTAGCACTAAGGAAGATCATCCAGAACTGCTACACAGAATTGATGCACTTTCTAATAGGACATGGCCTTTATGTGAGAAATTAGCTCCTACATGACACCACACCTCTTCCTTTTCCACCTTTTATGCACTGGTTCCATCTTTGTCACATACTGGCTTTTACACATACTGACTTTTGCAGGAACAAAACCAAGGTACTGAAGAGAACAGTGAAGTTCTTATCTCAGTGAGTTTTCGTTTATAAGCTTTTATTATTTAGTTGAATGAAACCTCTACAATTGTCCACGAATTCCCACACCTTCTTTGGAGTACTAGATATTCTCCAGAACTACTACTTCTTTATTCCTCACCTCCTACCTTCACCACTGGATTGTTCACATCCCAGGCAAGATCTTCAAAAGGTTTAAACCATATTATTGCTGATCAACAACATGGCTTCAATTTTACAAAGCACGCTATAATATAGACTTCTGTATAACATCTATGATTATTTGTCAACAATTAACGATGTCTAGAGCAGCTGAATGAAATACATTGCAAATATTAAATACCAACAGTCACCATCTTTATGGATGATTTCATTCCTTGTGCTCAGTTTATCATATTAAAACCTAACCAAATCTAGAAACTCTTGCACTTAAAAGAAAATGGGGTAACAGTTAGGAAAACATCTTTCTTGATGGAGTCAAATATTTCTCACTCAGACATCATAGCTCCCTAGAACTACATACTAAATACTTCTTAGAACACTGGTCTTCATTTGCTGGTGCTGGCAGTAAAAGTGGGGCAGAGTTTGATTTACAATATATCGTCAAATGATTCTATATGTTGAAAGACTGCTTATTATATTTAGATAATATTCTGTCTCTCCTGTGTAGTTAGCTTTTAATTTTTTTTTTGGTTCAGCACTGTATAACGGAAAAAATGTCCAAATGGTGATATGGGTCAGATTTTTCTGACATTCTCTTTTTGCAAAGTTCAGACAAGAATGAAACAATCTTGCAAAAGGAATCAATTTTAAGTATTTAAAACAAACAAAAAAGAAAACTTCCCTATCCATGGAATCATAAGCACATTCACAACCGGTGGGCAAACATCTCCTTAAAGGCTGACAGTGGCTTGGTATATCCCACTTTGATCTGGATTCTTTGGGGTTCCTTTTGTTTGCTAGGTGTTGGAAGCAAAGTTTACTCACATTGTTGAAACTTCAGGCATGCCTTTTTTCTTAAAAGCTGTAAACTTTTGTAAGGTGAGACATGTCAGCTTGTTTTGTTTCCATCCCTAACTGGTGTCCTTTTTAATCAGCTGGGGAAATGGTGTTCCCAGCTGTAGGCACAGCTCTGCATCCCATAGCAACACCTTCAGAGCTGGAGGAGACTGGGCTCAAGTGGGACCAAGCTGATATTGCATGTGCAGGGCAGTAGGCACATGGTCAGAGTACATCAGGAATCTGCAGAGTTTAGCAGTGTAGAAAGAACTGAATTTTGACTCCCAAGTCTGAGGTGCTGGTTATTGCTGTGAGGAAAGGTGGGAAAATGAGGAGCTAATTGAAAAGAGACAGAAGGCCCTTGGGTCAGGCTTGTTGCTCTGGATGCTGGACAGATGCGAAGGGTACAGGCAACGTCTCCACTTTTGATAACATCTGCCTCCCTCCTCTTAGTGAAAATGGCCTTGCCCCAACCCAGCTTCTACTCCCACGAAGAAGTGAAGCAGGCCTGGCTTTTGGGGGCCTGGGACTACACAAAGGTGCCAGCAGCCCTAAGCTGTTTTGCCACCCTCAGCAGACAGCTGCCTCGCAACCACGTCTGCCCGCGCCAGGCCTTGGGTCCGGGCTGCTCTAAAGTGCCAGAGCTCAGAATTCAGTAGCCACTTGCTGTGACAGCAAATGAAAGGATTGAGGCTGAGTACAGGCAGCTACAGCCTCTGCTAATGTTTAAGGCCGGAAGAGAGCATGTAATAAGTGCTAGCGGAAATCCTTCCTATCAGCTAGGGTGTAATTATATCACTCCATTTGACAATGTGACATAGAGGGGGCAATAAAATATCCATTTCACAGGGAGGCCAGTATGACATGGCCACTATGGATGGTTAGGCTACTTAATTTATGTTTCAGAACTCATCGGAATTCATTAAGTATTCCTTGCTATATTCAGCCTTGCTATAGATAGCTGCTTATAAACGTTATAAGAAATAAACACTTTAGGCACGGGCAATTTATTTCTTTCTTCACCCTGCCTAATTTTTGTGAAACTGTGTTCTAGAGTAACAACTGCAGTATCTAATTTCCAGAAAGCATGAAAACCGAAGACTTCAAACTGTTGCAGAATGGTAGTGTTGAAAATATGCTAGCAGAAGAATGAAAACAAACAAACAAAAAGAAAATGCTTAAGACACTGATGGTGCCCTAAACAGTGAAGATTAATGTTTTATGTTGTTTATATCTCTTTCAAGAATGCTTTCAAGAAAGCCACTTACCACACACTGTGCTTTTTGCATTTGAAAAATAATTAGTTGTGGGGTGGGATTTAAAAAAAAAAAGACAAACATTTCCTGAATTCTTACCAAGTGAGAAGGTAAACACATGAAGACTTGACTGGAACAAAATTGAATCCCTCACCTCTGAGCGCACTGCTTGCTGTCCTTTAAAAACAGGCTAACCCAGTGTGTAGTTCATTAGTATTCTAATTGTCAAGTAGTGCTCAGTGGTTGTCTCAGGCTGTCTGATTAAAAATTAAACAAAATTAATTTTTTTTTCCATTGCCAGATGCACTGAAGTATTTTTTCTTTTTAATTAAACTCCCTTCCAAACACTTAAGATCACATGTCATCACAGCAGAGCAGTAACTGACCATATATTGCAGGAGCAGATCATGGAAGGCTATTTAGTTCTGAATTACAGTGCAGAGGCTTTATTCTCACAACACACAGCTCTTCTGTTCATTTTAGTTGATCGTTGTGATTCCCCAAGGGTGAAAGAAAAACTGATGCGACTGTGATCGTATTCAGAGCATGGCAGTCAGCTCTACAACCAGCTATGGTGCACACAAGACAGCTTCAGTGCTTGCTTCCACCTCTGCTTTCTCTTGCACTAATGTCCAACGATTAACTAGACCTGCTTGCTCTGGGTAGGATCTTCTTGCTGACATGATCTTGGATGCCAAACTGTCTGAGACGTTTAAAATTAACAGTGCCATCTAACTCTTCTCTTCCAGGTATAAATTGATCTAACATAAAAGTATACCAACAGGTGTTTCCCCTGAATCATCATGCTATTAGTAAGTAGCAGCAGGATGTAATGTTTCTATAGTGGTAAAAAGGATGACCTAGCACCTGAGCAGAATCCTCAAACCCTTGGGGTATCTCTTCAGAAACATCCACAGTTTGATTTAACTGAGAAAATCACTTAAACCAACTTATGTTCCTGCTTTTTCTTTGTTACAGTTGAATATTATGCAAATAAAATTAATCATATTACGTGTACAGACACTGCAGTTGTGGAAGACAAAACAGATTCTATATGCAGAATACCATGATTAACAGGCCCCAAAGCATTCCAAAGAGAAGAAAAAAAACACCACGAAATAGGTGTCATTTTAAACTTTGTCCAACCAGAATAACACATCAATCAGTTTGAACAAGGACAAGAGAAGAGTCGTGTTAAACTCAAGCTTTGCTGAAGATCAGACCATGCCCTCTTGTTTCATTCATGTTAAGTGTGCAGTCTGTGACACTAACTACAGTATTTGTAAAACCTCCCTAAAAGAAAGCAGCAAAAGCGGTGAACATGCAAAAAAGCTGTAGTGATAATGCCAAGGTTGTAGTAAAAAATGTGTCAAAAACTTCAGAAAATGTACTAAATGAGCTTATGTCAGTCTCTATTAAGACAGAACTACTTTTTCATTTCTAATCAGGCTCTCTTGCAAAGTAAGATCAAGTGCAAATACAAACCGTGCCAAAAACTTGATCAAGTTAATTCTTTTTATATTTTGGAAACATCATACTTAAAAAAAAAAAATGGTGGCAGCAAACCAGAGGTGAAGAATCAGGGAAATTTTTCTAATATAAAAATCAATTATGTCCTCCTCCAGAAATTATTGAGAGTTGTCAAATATTGCTATGAGATTCATCCTTCTTGCAACAAGGTGGCTTCTTCTTTCTCTCAAGCAGTTGTGGGGTACGTACCCAGAGATGCTAAGAGTTGGGTTCATTATCATTTTTAGATAACAGACAGCTGAGTTCTTCTTGCCCCCTGGAATTGTGGTCTCATTTGCGAGATTATGCATCAAAATTTAAAGACAAAGACTAAAAAAATAAGTTAAACCCTGAATTTGTTCTCCTGCAACAGGGACCATGTTCTCATGAAAAGCAAATTATTTGCAGCAGTGGACTGTTGCAGAGGGAGGGGAAAGCAAAAGAAAGAATTAAAAGAAACACGGAGGGCCCTTCAAAGTCACTGAATCTATAGACTTACATCAGATGGGGCCAGATGTCTGGATTAGCATGCATTTTCTAAAAATCAATTTATTATCCTTTCAAAGTGGATTTTAAAACTGTCAGACTTGTAATATTTTATAGTTAATTGTCACAGTCCTTCCTGTTTGAACACAGGAAGTGTTTAATGCCCATCAGCTTCAGCTATGGCCCACACAATCTGTAAAGGAACAGGATCAATAATATATTGTCGTAATACAAATTTCTCCCACTTTAGACTAGAAGAGAATAATAACACTAAGAAGCAACAGCTTAATTAAAAGAAAAAAATAAGGAGCTTGCTCCCTTCTCCACCTCGCCCCCCCCCCCCCCCCCCCCCCCCCCCCCGTATGAACTATCGTGTTTGAGCTCATTTTGAGTTAAGATTAATGGAATCACATGGCTGTATGTGCGGGATTTCTAGCTATCCTCCATGCTGGTAGAGGTTTCTGCTTTGTAATGGGGAAAAAAAATATCTGAAATCAAGTTCAGATCTCCCCCCACCCATGTCAAAGAAACTGAGTACCAAGAAAAACTGTCTTTTGGTGTACAGGATACTTAAGAATCATTTTCTAAAGTTTGATGAGACAACGTTAAGATTTTTGTTATGAAGCAATTATGAAGGAATTAAGTATTTTCTTTTTTAATATATTTGGTTGGGTACTCTTTTCCATTTAAACTGATAACCTAAATGATGATTCTTCGAAGATCAAACACAAGCCTACCTAATTTCATGGATTCACTGACTCTACAAAGTTCAAGCCTCAGCTCATATGCCATGGCAAAAAAGATACTTTTTTTTTTTTCAGAAATATACCCTAACAACTACTGAAGCAAAGGTTTCATCATTATTATCGAGTTTTGTAACAAGCTCACCTTGCTTGAGTTTTACTCACACAGTGATGGTAATTCTCATACATGTCCCAGGTAGAGTTATACAGTTTGATGTATACACACACACATTTAGTAAGTCTCTCAGCAATTATTTAAAATGTTGAGAAGGGCATAGCTCTAAGTAAGGAAATGGTTATTCATGGAGGTCAGATTGCAATTCTAGGGAAGATACACAATCACTGTACTACATCATACTACAGATGAATCCACCTGTACTTTATTCTCAAGGATAGGTCAGTAGAAATGCTTTAAGAGCATATGCAAGACCATGACCAGTTTCACGGGATCTGCCTTTTTTACTCACCTGTTGAGCTCTCAGCATTCCAGACTAAAGACTTCCCAAGGCAAAAGCTGAGTGGGGACTAGCAGTTACAAAAGCCACCTGTGAAATTACTGTCCATTAATATGTCTAAGTATTTTTTAATTCCTTTATTCCTTTGGTCTTCATTCCTCTAGTGGTGAGTTTTACCACATAATATGTGCTACAAGGCAAAGTACTTTTTGTTTTAAACTTGCTAACGGGACACCTGTAACTTCAGTATTGTAAGAGACAGGAAAAGATTGCTTGCTATTAAAACTACAGCGAATGTCTTGGTGTTTGGAGTTAAACCTTAGCTGCTCTACAAGCTTTTACGTCTAAGTGTTAGTATCTCCTAAGACCAAAATATTAATAGGTTTTGAAGTAAAAGCATTATTTTCTACAATGAAATAGCCTCAGTGCCTTTTAAAATATATATATATATATTCAGCAGCTTTAAACTTTCCCAATGTTATCACTAAACCTAAACACTGCGTAATCAGCAGCTGAGTAATGCAAAATACAGAATTCAACCATGCCAAAACTTAAGCTTCACCCAGCTGTGAGTTCATTCACCAGGCTGTGACTTTGCAAATTCTTTTTCATAAGGGGAAATAAAGTGAGCAGTGCTGGATTTGTAGGAAAGGGCACCTCTCGAGCATTACCATTTTTCACCAGAAACACCTACAGCTTCCCATTCCACCTCTAAAGGAAACTGCCTACACTGCGGAGGAAGAACCAAGAAATATTGGCCTGCCCTGATGTTAAATCATTATGGCTATGACAGGCATTCCTACACATGATGCATGTGTAGCTGCAAATAAGGTCACCGTGTTGTTCTCCTTGGCAGTTAACACTATGTGCTGAACATCTCAGCTTCCATTTTAAATTTACACTAGCTCCACTCCCTCAAAAAGTAGATGAAAAATCTGTGAAGTAATTAGATTTCTATGCCTAATTAGCAAAGACTTAATTTACCACTGGTATATTTCACCTTTCAGTGAGCTACTTTAGCAATGACTTTCAAATATCCAGAGCTTTCCAGACCACTGAGCTCCAAGCTGATTTACAAATTGTGGATATCATTATGTATTGTGACAGTAAGCAATACAATGCCCAGATTCAGAGGTAAGTTAGATGCAGGCTTCCCTTAGAACATTCACGTTTTGGAATAAAAATCAGAGCGGCTGGACTAACTTCCCACCAGCCCCGGAGCATGCACACACCAGGTCAGCACTGTGTGTGCAGTCCTGCATTGCTAGCAGCACGTGGGCTGCAGCACCAGCCTGGCACAGGTAACACCCTGGTGCTTCCCAGCCATGACAATTACTGTGAAAGCACAGCACACCTGGCAGTGTACACACACATTTCTGTCATCAGTTACAGTAAATCAGTATGGCACTGATAAAAGTAAATAGCAATGAGCTTATTTAGAACAGATAGCAGTCTGGTCTCTGAGAACATACCTCTGCTAATGACCCAAATTCATTTGAGCAAAGCAGTGCTGTACTTTCTAAAACATTATTAGTATTAGCTCAGTATTAGCTTGCCTGCATTTGGAGAATTAGGACTCATTCACTTTCTTACTGAGATATTAGGACCAAAAAAAAAAAAGACAGAATTCAGTAGGTACTATCACTAAACTGTCTTCAACCTTAACGTGCTGGAGAAAAAAAAAAAAAAAGATTATTTAAAAATCTCAGTATAAGACAGCATCTCTCATCATGGATGCTGGCCAAGTGCCTCCAATATTTTGAGAGTTAGTGCAGCCAGAGGCAAAAACAAACCCAGTAGTCACCAGGAGAATTTGTGGGGTTTCCCCTGGTAGCTTCCCATCCAAGTACTATGCATACTTTGTGAGATCTGATACTACATGTGGCAGGGCTGCTGCTAAGAGGGTCACCATGGGATTATTTTAATGTTCACTGAAATGGAAGCAATTTATTACATACTGCAGTAGCATCGCTTTCATTCAAATTATAAGACGTTGCAAGTAGCCTTTTAAATCTGCTTTGCCTTTCCCTCTGGTATCAGCTTACCTTCACGCTTCTTGGAAAGATGGTGCTCTGCGAAACAAGTGTCAGAGGTTATACTAAGAACAGAGCATTCAGTAAGCACACTGTTGACCTCCCGAAGCATGCAGGGTTAGTAACATACATCTGCATGCTTAAATTGGGTTTCCCCAATGGCCTAAGAATGGGATGCATCTGTGGAACAAGTTTTGCACTTACTTGAAAATTATCATAAAACATTTACATGATTTAATTAGATTATGTAAATGCTTCACTCCGATTTGAAGCTCTGAAAATCATAAAGTCATGCTCTAAATTATGCAAGTATTGAAAATGCTTTTCACAGCAGAAGCAAAAACACCAGTGAGACAGTCCTGCCGCATGCCCTTCTGCTGTTCTCGGCTCACCAGAAAAGACCACGCAGAATACATTACTGTAATCCCCGACTTTTTCCTATCAACATTTTCTGCATAGAACGTAGTTATTTTGTGCTCTAATTTCATACTGAGCCCCAGACCCAAACTTGATGTGGAAAGCATTTTCTGGTTTATATCCACATCCCAACAAAGCAGCAGATTTTCCATTATGCCCTCCCCACCGTTCTAAGGCAGAGCATGCGTTTCATAGCAGTAGATCTCGGCAAGGAGATTCAGTAACAGTGATTCATGGAAACATCTTCCTAACTGCACAACAGTGAAAAAGGGACATAAAATCTTAGCAACATATATGTTGAGTAAACTTACTTCTGCTATAAATTCACAGAACCATTAAGATTGGAAAAGACCTCCAAGATCATCTGGTCCAACCATTCTCCTACCACCAACATCACCCACTAAACCATGTCCCTAAGCACCACGTCCAACCTTTTCTTGAACACTCCCTGGGATGGCGACTCCACCACCTCCCTGGGCAACCCATTCCAATGCTTGACTGTTCTTTCTGAGAAGAAATATCTCCTAATTTCCAAACTAAACCTGTCCTGGCGCAACTGGAGGCCATTCCCTCTAGGCCTATCACTAGTTACCTGTGAGAAGAGGCCTGGATTGTGGCACTCACACAGTACTGAACACATCACTAAGAGATCCTACACCCCACAGGACAGTCTTCTAACTATACAAAACAGGCTTTTATACGGTCTACAGAAATAAGCTATTGCAGGTAGGGACAGTACCAAATTACTTGGAGACAAAGGAAGTACCGTGAGAGATGAAAGAAACCATCAAGAATTAATTGCAGGAATTAACATGTACTCATGGAAAAATCACAAAACTTGGGTAGCTGAATTTGAGTGGACTTCGACATTCAGCATATTCAATTAGCATTGTCATAGTGGGCTCTGAAACATGGTACTGGTTTACATTTGGGTCTCAAATCTTTACATGTAGTCAGACTGCTTCACCCCTAAATCCTACTGTTTGCCCAAATTCTGAATCCTCCCTTCCCCTTCTACAAAACGGAAGACCATGGACAGAATGAATAAATGCAATTAAAATAAACTTTAAGCACAGGGAAAAACAAACAAACAAAAAGACTAAAACACTTGAGTTCCAAGGGAAGGACACTTAGAGAATAAGAGCTTAGAGAAAGTAGAGAAAGACTCATTTCTTCCTATGTGAGCACAGGGCTGTTCTTCACCACAAGGTGAAAGGCACTATCCCAAGGCTCTTGAGCCACAGGTGACCAGACAATAGGTTAGAAGCAGGCCAGGTTGTGTTTCATGATCATCAGTATATCCATGCTGATATGAACTATCTGGGGTAATGCATATCTCTAGCATCAGCCTACGTCTCTGGCTCACCAGAGAATAAACCCATCCATTTTTAACTTACACAGACTAGGACGCTAGCAATGAAGACTGCTCTCTCTCTTCAACTCTGCCATTTATGGCACACTGCAAGGCTTTAGCTATGACTTCCAAGAAAGCTGAGGAGTTGTGATAAAAGCTGGTATGAAACTCTATAGAGAAAAGCCACACGAGATAAACATAAAATTGCAGACAGAGGGAATGCTGTTGCAGTGGGAAACATTAGCTGCTCAAGGACTCACCAGAGAAAAAACCACCAAAATGCAAATGTATGAAAGGTAGAAAATCCTAAAGGGGAAAACAGAGCTGGAAGATGGTAACTCTACAGCAGAAAATCCGTTCCATACAGCAAAGGACAAGCTTTCCCCAATCTGCTGACACCTTCCTGGCCAGCAAAATTCACTTCAGGTGTCTTACGGAACATGGGGAATATGCTAGTGCTAAACCTAGTATTTTGTTAAATTTTAGCCTTTATCCCACTTGCAAAGTTTCTTTGCACACTGTAAGATACCCAAACAGAGTAACAGTGACAGACAGAAGCCACTACCTTCCCCCACATAACCTTACCTGATCGCAGCTCTCACTGACTACAACAAATATCTTGTTCATGACCACAGGAAGATGTTTATCTGCAACACATTTGCTCTGCTTGATTCCTAAACTTGTTAGGCTGCCCTATTCTCTAATGACCTGAGTCAGTCATCACAGTGCTTTAACCTGTTCCCCTTCTTGAACAGGGCCCTTTATATTCAGTACTCTTTCTAGAACAATCCACTGATATCATCGTTCTTTTTTGTATACAGGGGAAAATTACAAAAGACAAATGATAAGCTCAGAGACAAATTTATGTTTAAATTCTAATATGTCACTCATCAGGGATGCACAGGAGCTCCCTTCGCTGTAGAGACAGAATTGATGCTGATCACCACTCCAAAAAAAAAAAAAATCACAAAACCCAGAAGTGAAATATTCATAACACTTGTCACCTGAAAATAATTTGCTACAAACAAATATAGCCAACTCCCTCTCCTCCCCCCAGATGAACAGTAAAGTGGTTATCAAACGCTAAATAATAAAACTCTCATTATCCTTCCCAACAGACATTATTCCACGACGCACAGAACCGTCTCAGACTCTGTCATGGGCCATACCAGAAGAGCCCGGGGTACTTACTCTCCAGTTCTGATGGGTCTTAAGTTAGCTCATAAGGCTGTCAAACAGGCCTGGCAGCAAAAATATGTTGCTTTTATTCCAGGTTCCACAATGTCTTTCCTGTGATAGGAATCCTTGAGATGGAGCTCCCAATCCAAAATTGCACCCTCCTGTGGTTACTGGAGAAAATAAATTGAGCACAGCTGACTGAAATTATTCTGATTCAATTATTTCATGAACACTTCAACTAACCACATTTATCAGCCTCCTAAACTCATAAATCATAGCAATCTCTGCTGGGAAATTCAAAATTGATGTGGCCCCGCCTGAATCAGAGAAGGCAGTAGGCACCTGACAGCCTTGAGGAACAGCCTTGTGTGAGTTGATTGGAATTTCTAGCAGTATTAATCTTAATAACCTCAGGTAGCTTCCTCCCTGCAGCCTATGTCTTTCTGCACAAGCAGTGAGGGAGGGAACAACGCAACAATTACTCCCTCATTCTCTCCTGCTGACTTTGTTTTCTGATGAATATGAACATGTCAGTCACGCTCAGGATTCATCCATAGCTCTTCTGAGCCTTCCGCAATGACCAGTCCAAAACCTGTAGAATTTAAATTGTCACTTGAGCCTTGAGGTATAGGACAAGAGAATAGAAACCTGAATACCTCCTGATAGAGCGGCACGAAGACTTTGAAAATAAAAGCAGCTTTTCCCTCTGTTTTAAAAGAAATGCCTGTAAACTGCAAGAGAAAGTTGTACAGGATTTAAGTGAGTTATTCAAACAATAGCATGGAAATATTCAAACAGTATTAACACTGAAAATAAATGATTAAAACATAGATCAGAATTATGCATCTATCTAGGAAACGGAATCCAAGTAACTGTCACTCACAACTGACAGGGTGGTCAGAACAGTTGTTGAAGCTCTCTGGTATTTGCTTTGCAAGGGATTAAACAGATCCCATTGTGAAGAAGCTTTTGTTTGTGCTTTTGCTAACAGACTTTCCTATAATAACGTATGTACCAGATTTTTCCCATTTTACTCAGATTAAATGAGATACCAAAAAAAAAGTAACAACCCTACAACTACAAAAAAAACAACAGCATCCAAGTATCTATGGCTCCATCTACCTACCAGTTGCTATCAGCAGACACATATGCAGCCAAGCCTAACTCCTGTAGTTGCAAGTAGGCATTATATAGCCCTTCTCATAGCAATAAAGAGACATTCTTAATTTAAGATGCTTTCCTCTTTGTGCTGTTATATCATTATTCTGAGTATCATAACCCTTTTTTTGGAAGCAGTTTTAGAGAGGCAACTTCTGCTTGATGTAATGAATGTGTATACTTGGACACAGCTGAAAGTACTCAAAAGTACTTGTGTTTTATCACACCAACTGCATATTGGAAAATAGGTCTTCTTGTTCACAATCTCTGGAAAATCAAGTTCCAGTTATTCTTCACTCACACACACCCTTTTTGATGTACAAAAGTCAAGGGATGGTTCATTGCTTTCTTTAGTGGAAGCTTTTTTCCATGGTCAGAAACCGAAGAGAACACTTTTTTTCCCCCCCTCTCTTCATGTGTGTTCAAAGACAAGTTAAATATACCATCAAATACTAAATTCAATCTATCTTGTTTAGAAAAGAAAGGTGTACGGGAAATTTTACAAATATTAATTGTGGTTATTCTGTGGAACACAATGCACAAACCACACTTTCCTGCATAGATGTGATAACTTCATTTCTGATACATTCGTTAGTATTTTTGATTGATGCCTTAAACAAAAATCAAAATAGAAACAAATAAAATTTGTGGTTTTTTTGGCTAAAATTTCCTCACTCCAACATTTCCTTGTCCAACTCCCTGCACTGCTGTTCCGCATTGTTCCAAATATCTATACCATTTCTGCAGTTTTCAAGTCTTCCTCTTGCCTCAGTTGTCTGCAAATTTTTAGAAACTGGCAGAGGTTCAGAGAATTTGTCTGCCAAATCTATTACAACCCCAGGATTCAGCTCATCTAGACTTTCCCATTAGTATGTGGTATCACTGGATTTTCCAAGGTTTCCCATATTCTTCTAAATTCATTCTGTTTAAAAGCTTTTCCATAGTTCCTCCTGCCAAAATCCTGAACTCGGGGCAGAATCAGAATAAAAGGACAATTTGCTGAAAAGGTACACCAAAGGTCCTCCCTGCTCAGCCCAGCTGCTTGGCAGCTTTTGCTATAGCTCCAGGGCAACTGCAACCCACATATTTGTCATGCATCTCCACATGGGGAGCTTGGCTCCTGGATTTAGTAAGACTCATTCATCTCTTTTTCCCCAAAGCTATCTTCTCTGCTGCAGCACTAACACCCCTTTATGAAGTTGTGACTGGTAGAGCACCAAAAGAAAGGGGTCAGGATTTTCTCGAGAACACTCAATTTTTCAAGAACATCAAATTTTTCTCAAAATTCTTCTGCTGTAAGGTAAATTAGTGTGGAAGGAAGGATGAGCCTCAGATATTTTATCAGTTTAATCTAGTATCTTGAGTTTTTCTCATTAGGATACTCTCTGAAAGGATAAAACCCACAAATATAGCTAGTGTGACTCTGTGACTCAAGAAACAGCCAGCTTGAAATCTTCTTGGTAACCAGTGACAGGATGTGCAGGAATGGCACAAAGCTGCACCAGGGGAGGTTCAGACTGGACATCAGGAAAAACTTCTTTACTGTTAGGGTGGTCGAACACTGGAGCAGGCTTCCTAGCGAGGTGGTTGATGCCCCATACCTGTCAGTGTTCAAGAGGCTTTTGGACAATGCTCTCATTTCAGGGTTAGCCCTGAAGTGGACAGGCAGTTGGACTTGATCTTTGAAGGTCCCTTCCAACTGAACTATTCTATTCCATTCACTCCTGCCTTTCAGGGTACTACTGCTCAGGTTGATTAGCCCTTCTGATAACTTCTCACTGAAATGAACCACGACTGCTCACAAATGTAGTGGCAATCAGATCTCTACAAAAGAACAATGACCAGCTGAAATCCTAGCCCTTAAAACCTATCAGTTACGATGAATAACTTATGGGTCAATTTGTTTCTTTATGCCCTAACTTGTCAGCAGCTCTCCTGCAGGAACCATCTCCAATGCCAGAACTAAAACAGTTTAAATGTAAACCAGCAATTCTTCAGCACTTAAATCAATTAAGGCACAAAGGCTAATATGGAAGATTTTAAGGACCTTTTATATCATTCCTTTTTTTTTTTTTAAACTCCTTACCCCCATATCTTTCTCTTCATTTATTGTCAATTTCTTCTGTCTTTCCCATTTCTGTTTACCAAACTGATCTTTCCCTGATCTTGTCCTTTTCAATTTACTTTTCATTCTGTATTTGTCAGTTTTCCTTTTCCTGTTTCTTCTCCTTTGTCTTTTTCTCCAAATCTCTTTGTGTCATTTTTTTTTTTTTCACTTCACTAGTTCCTCACTGACCAGAGTGGCAGGTGGAATGAGCAGGAGCAATGTGCAAATTGTTCTGGAGAGTATCCATGGCTTCAAACTCACAGCTTCCTTTATAGGAAGGCTAGGCTTCCCTGAAAACTGATTTGCACTTTTCTGCCCGTCAGTTCACCTGCCATTCCAGAAACCATAGGCTTTCTGCAACCTCAGAACAGCTTTCATACCACAGGTTCCACCATAAAGCACCTTTAAACACTTTCGTTTATATCCCCTTCAAAAAGATGAAAACAAACAAACAACATAAAAAACCCTCGACATACACTGTGAAGGCAAATAGCAGTTCTATAGCATTATGAACTTGTATCCAATATTGATCTTAACAGTTATCATTACTCACTTCTCACTGCTGAATTAACGTCCATGACATAGCTACCTCACGGTATCACACCACACCAGACTATGGCCTTAAACAGCACAGCCTGACAATCTGAAACTGCAAGAATTTCAGTCTCAAATACTACAAGAGGTACCAGGCTGTAAAATCTGGAAATTTTAAAACACAAATACAGAGCTAATACTTTCTGCTGTCAGCTGGAAAATACAATGGTCAGGTAGCTTAATTCTTTGTAATGAACTATTCTCAACTAATTTTAGTGTTGAACGCAGTACAGATCATATGGCTTCTTACATCCATTCACCTTTGTGAAATGAAAAGGTAAAAGGTAAGAAGAATTGGTCTAGAACAAATGTCAAGTCTACACATGCCATCCAATACTTATTTTTCATCAATTCTAGTGTTGACAAGCAGTTCATTATCTTCCTGGGTTTCAGTGCAGGTCAGACTCATTTTAGCACTTACACCACAGGCAAAGTCTAGGAGGTCAGTACTGAGGGATGTTGCTTGATGTTTCCTGTTTGAAATTTAAGTTAGCATCCTTTTTAGTTAAAGTGAACCAAATATTGTTATTTCAAGCTTCTCATTAAATGGCCAAGACTTCTACTTACTTCATTTAGATCATGCACAAAACCTCTTTAAAAATATTATCAATTCCCTTCTCCTGTGGAGACATTCCATTTCTGTGGAATAAAAACACAACTTCACAAACATTTTTTTCTAATTCCATACATACCAGACTCATATACTGAATTGCTCACAAAGATTTTCAGCTCCAAATCTGGAATAAAACAAGTTTTTAGATGGCAACATTGATAGTCCGACATTTTTAAGGAATACCACAATATACTTTTTCAAAAGCAAAAATTACAGCCTGCAAAAACAAAAATACATTTAAGAGGTGTTTATTTGACAACGTAACAACCTTGTGCTTACCAATGCTGATATGTGACTGTATAGAACACCATTCTCTCTGAAACAAGGCGGGGATGGGAGATCAGTTGGACCATGAATTGAATTTCAGAAGAGGCAATGGAGTCCGCTTTACAGAAATCAGTTTACCTCCACAGTCTCACTGCCAAGAAGTGTTTCACAAAGTAGAAAATTTCCAGAAATAATACTAGGATTCTGTATGAATTTCAAATTTCAGCTGAGATGTGAAGGTTTTCTAGAATGTCCTAAAACACAGCTTATAACCAAAGCAAACAATTGTGAGAGAAATACACAAAAGTTGTATCAGACCCAGAGAATATACTATTTTTAAAAAATTTCTTTATTTATTGGCAAATAGCACATTTAGGGAAACAAGTAAAGCCCAAGCAAGCACATAGAGATTCTTTTCCAGTGTTCTTTGTAGTGTCCAGCAATTTGTGGTTCAAAAATAAAGGTAAGACCTCCAGCTCAGAAAATCCTTTTAAAAGACTTTAATGGATTCATCTTTCAACTGGTCCAGCTACTTTCAAGTCACATGAACTGTAACATTAATGAGATTTTTTTTTTTTCCTGGAAAGGAGTGGGGATAGGGGGCTGTGTTAAAAAGAAGTGCCAGAGCTCAACTGCACGCCTGTGAAGACCACCTCATTTTGTATACCTTGAGCCACCACCTGCAGATTCCATTTAATAATCTCTAGTTCTGGTATCAGAAAAGACAGAACAATCATTCCCTATTCATTCTCTCTCCTCTGCCACTTCTGATTTTATGGACTTTTATAATTCCCTCTCAACCATCTGCCTTTCAGTTTATTTAGTTATCCTCATACAGGTGTTGCATGCTATTCATCATTCCTGTCATCCTTCTGTGAAACCTTTCCCTGTTTCACTATATCACTTTTGAGATGGAAGAAACCAGAACTACACACAGCATTCAAGATGCATGTGAACCACTGATTTTTGAATATATATTACATAATGGATTAACAACACCTTATTTTCCTCTTTACTTGCTTTCTAGTAATTCTCAAGACTTCGGTTAAATTTTTTCCTACATCATGGTGATGTTTTTAAAGATCTATTATAACCCAAAAATCTCATTTCCAAGCTGTAACAGCAGTAACTGGGCACCACCAATGCATACATGTAAAATCAGTTTTCTTCCATATCCATTGCTTCCCATTTTCTGCACAGAATTTCATTTTATCATCCAGATACTCCATGCTGTAAAGCCCCTCCATAATTCTTCAGTCAGTCATCTTTACTACACTGAATATCACCTGGAAGCTTTGTCATATCTCTGTGCAGCCCTTTTTCCACAAAGGTCACGAATATACTGCAAAGCACAGGCCTAGGTAGAGATCCCAGACTTCACCGGTAATTTCTTCTAGTTATGAAATGTGATGATTTATTCCTGTATTCTATTTCCTATCTTTTAACCAGTTATTTAACCCTCTGAGGACCTTTCCTCTCATCTTACAGCAGCTTGCTTTCTCTAACAGCCTGAGATGGGACCTTGTCAAAAGCCTTCCCTTTCTGAAGGTCATTTTCGTGTTGCTGTGAGGGCTGTGCATGTAACTCAGATCCAGCTTTAGAGATAGCTGAAAATGATTAATACTTGACCCTTCCTGCTCTCTTGATTCTACTGTAACTCATTTCATTCGAATTTGATCTGCTACTCCTTCCCTTCCCAGTGTTCACCACCCTTTTATTCCCTGTTAGTGATACTATACGCATTTGACCGAACTAAACCAAAAGAAAGAGTATTTTTTGTTATTATTTGTTTGCAGCTAGAGCTTTTGAGCTCTCGTAAGCTCACAATATTAAAAGGAAATGCAGCTACATCAAAATTAGTCTGAAATCTGTCCCACATTTTATTACATGTTAAGATCAAACCAAATCCTACATATGGTTACGTAATTTCCTCTCACCTTCATACTACAAGCCACATATATTAAGAGACAATAAAATTTCATTAGACCTTTATTCCTAATGTGAATAAAGTTTTAAGAGTTCTGCTGCATACTAAAGAAATACCGCAGGGCTTTTTTTGAGGGGAAAAAAAAACCACAAGAGAAGTCCACAAAAAGCTGCAGCCCAACCAAGGATTTTGATATTCAGACAACTGAAGCACTATTGATTTGGAAATATAATTTTTTCTTACAGTATACATGTGAATAACTCACGCCTAATTACAGATTGAGACAATTCCGAATAGCACAAGTTTAAAATCTTAACACAGAAAAGCAGACCATCAGAATTTCCAATGAAGCATTCACTCTGGAGCAGACAGGCATCATTTTAACACAAACACAAACAATAATACAGATGATTTAATTAAATTAATTCCCTCTTATGAATTCTTCCAAACAAGCTTTTTTAACAAGCCAGGAATAGAATTCACCTTTTATCTTTTCTGGACATTTTGGTCTACAGCAGTCAGTGATGCTCTCAAAGCGTGTTCTCATAGCAGCAGCTGTGCATACACAACAAATCACATTTGGACATATTTCGATCCAGACAACGGATAAGGACAAGCAGAGGTGAGTAGCAGGCTGTCCCTCAACAGTAACTATAGCAACTGCAGAAAGCACAGGAAGAGGCTGGTATTGATCTTTCCATCCCATGTCCTTGCATTTCTTCTTCAGAGTGGTCTTCCACAATGCCACCACAACCAACACCATTTCACATACCCAAGTTCTCAAGACAATAGGAAATAATAGTGATGGAAAGACAACAGAATAATTACTGTTGTGTTTAGTTTAAGTACAGAAAGAAAAGGAGGCAGAATTTTCATCGTAACAGCAAGCTGGGGCTGTGGGGAGGTGTCAGTATGTTCAGGAATATTTTAATCACACCTTCCATCTATATTTCAAGTTTTTTGGGTATTCTTCTGCAGGGCAGCATCTGTCTGTTCTCAGCATTTGTGACAAGATAGTCACAATGCCTAGGTCACGTATTGTAAAGAATAAGATATAGCAAAGGATGTTTTGTGCTTACTTGAAAGCCTGCTACATTATACTAGAGAATGGCACATAGCCAAAAGGATAAGAGAGAGAGATTACTTACAAATATTAAGGAGATTTTCCAGGTTAACAATGGTGTAGCTCCAGAGTCCCTCAATATATACTACAAAAAAACTAAGTTCTATGAACATGGTATAAAACACACTACATGAGAATATAAGAGGTTTTGGTAAAGATGGATGTTATTTCTAATAGCAATATGTGGCACAAAAGTGCATTTTATCTGCAAATAACAAGATGGTACTTTGTTGATACTACTATAAAGGCAAGAAAGATACCTACTATAAGGTATGAAAAACATACTTTGATGGTTTCACTGTCATGATTAACATTTCTTCCTAGGATATGCAGAACAAGAGTAAAACTTTTAAAATACTAAATTGAATTAAGAAAACCTTTCAGATCATTCCCAACTGTGTTTTACAATAACTGAATAAGGAGACAGAATAGTTGGCAGAATGTAGTCCTTGCTAAGAACAGAAGTCTGCTTATATCAGAAAGATATGATACTATTCTTGGAGAGAAGTAGATCACTTCTAGTACATGCACCCTACATTGTCCCAGTCTTATATAGGTATAACTCCTCTGTAGTGTACTGCATCTGCATAAAGCTGAAGTAATAAAGCAGTAGTATGGAAAGGACCCGATATCTCCAGGAACTTTGCAATTCCCAATCTCAATGATTATAAAACAAACAAACAGAGACCACTAGCTAGCACAGGCTTTTCTAATGTATGCATCATATTTTTCCAAGGCAAATACAAAAGACAAAAGTGTCTACATTAGTACAGATTTTCTTAACAATATTTACGTTTAATAAAAATCAAAGTAGATCCTGAAAAAAATAATTAAATACCTACCAGTTGTGTACATCAAAATAACAACTCCATCATAATCCAAACAAATTATAACAGTATGTGATATTTAAGAGCTCTTGGAACCCTGTTAATAACAAGTCTCCCATCATAACTTAAAGAGGCAAATAGCCATGGGTCTGCTGAGGACCATTCAACTGCATATACACTATCTTCATGTTCTTCATAGGTAGCTATTACACTGTCCTGAAGGGGCTCTTTAATCCTAAAATTAAAAAAGAAAAGAAAAACAAAAAGTAAGGATCCACGAACAGACTTCATTTTAAAGTGTCACTAACACCTAGAGCGCAAGCTCGTATTTAAGGTCTATGAATGCAATAGTGTGGTCTGAAGAAGTATCATTCTGCACCTGGTATCTGTGTGTACTTATGTTTCAGATAACACAGCAGTCAAGCCAGTATAAAGATCCCATTTGTAGGGACTAAAGCATCCTTAATTCTCAACCTCAGTGTGGTTCCCTCTTAGCATCTCCACTGAGCATTTCTCTCTTCCTCTCCCTCTCATTATACTACAGGCATTTAAACATGTATTTTATCAACAAATTTTCTCTCACCGTGGTCCACCCTCTTTATTGTTAACTGAATTCTGTTAACTGAATTTATACGATTTATACCCACTCATTACGTGGGTGCAAGCAGGTAAGAAGTTTCAGTCATTAACAATGCAGTTTCTCCTGTGCTGCACTCCTGGACCCATCTAGAATAGGGGAAAGGAGATAGAGGCTAGGGGAAAGGGGAGAGAGGCATGCTTCCAAACACTTCCATTTTTCTCTCCCATTCCTTGCGTTATACCAACATCAAATCTACAATAAAACCTAGATTCTCATTTATTACTATATACTTCACCTCTCAAGTTCTCTCAAGTTCTTGGTCACCTACGTCATCACGAGACAAAGACTGATTCTCTTTTGCATTACAAGTATTTAAAAGCAGATTCAGGCTAGTCTTTAAATTCCAAACCACCTCCAAGAGTCACTGATTGTGCTCTGATAGGGGAAAACAGCCTTTCTTTGCCCCCAACTCACAGAGCCAATCCCTCCTTTAAGAGCAACACTGCAGTATGTTATTCTGTAGCTGCAGGGTGAGTTTACATAGGATGACCTTAGAGCTCTCTTCAGAGAATCATAGAACAGCTAAAGAACACCTAGTTCCACCTTAAAGATGCTCTAGTTCCAACCCCCTGCCATGGGTGGGGATGCCACCCACTAGACCAGGTTGCCCAGAGCCCCATCCAGCCTGGCCTTAAACACTTCCAGGGATGGGGCATCCTCAGCACCTCTGGGCAACCTGTTCCAGTGCCTCACCACCCTCAGGGTAAAAAATTTCCTCCCAACATCTAATCTAAATCTCCCCTCTTTTAATTTAAAACTGCTCCCCCTCATCCTATCGCTATTTGCCCATGTACAATGTCACACTACCCCCATAGAGGATTACCCATGTCTGCCTAGCAGGAATCAGCCAGCCTTTTAGAAGCATCCCCCTGCCTGCCCCAAAAAGGTAGGAGATGCAAGGTTCAGCCCTGCAGAAAGGAATTTGGGGGGGGTTTGGTCAACAGTAAGCTGAACATGAGCCAGCAGTGTGCCTTCGAGGCCAGGAGGGCCAACTGTACCCTGGGGTGCATCAGGCATGGCACTGCCAGCCGATCAAGGGAAGGGATGGTCTCACTCTGCTCTGCGCTGGTGCGGCCTCACGAGTAACTGTGTACAGTTTTGGGCACCACAGTATAAGAAAGATATAAAACTGTTACAGAGTGTCGAAAGGAGGGCAACAAAGATGGTGAAGGGTCTGGAGGGGAAAACGCAAGAGAAGCAAATGAAGGCACTTGGATTGTTCAACCCAGCGAAGCGGAGGCTGAGGGGAGGCCTCATGGCAGCCTGCAGCTCCCTCACAAGGGGAGCGGAGGGGCAGGCGCTGAGCTCTGCTCTCTGGGGACAGCGACAGGACCCGAGGGAACGGCATGGAGCTGGGACAGGGGAGGGTCAGGCTGGGTGTTAGGGAAAGGTTCTTCACTCTCTGAGAGGGTGGTCACTGGGACAGGCTCCCCAGGGCAGTGGTCACAGCACCGAATCTGCTGGAGTTCAAGAAGCATTTGGACAACACCCTCAGACACATGGTCTGATTTTTTGGATGGTCCTTTGGGGACCCAAGAGTTGGGCTTGATGATCCTTGATGGGCCAACAGAATCACAGAATAGCTGAGGTTGGAAAGGACCTCTGGAGATCACCTAGTCCAAACCCCCCCCCCGCCAAGCAGGATCACCAAGAGCACATTGCACAGGATGGCATCCAGGCAGGTTTTGAGATCTCCAGAGAAGGAGACTCCAAAACCTTTCTGGGCAACCTATTCCAGTGCTCTGTCACCCTCACAGTAAAGAAATTTGTGATATTCTATGATTCAAAACAGACCTCTGTTACGGCTGCAGTCCTCCCAACAAAAAGCAGAAGACAGAGAGCCTCGTGAACATCACTCAATCATTTAAACAGATACCGCTGCTACAGAAATGAAATGTTGTTATTGGCAGTCTTTGCCCTTTACTGCTTCTCTCTGAAAGCACGCGTTCCTACAATCACAAAGCGCACACAGCATTACACCTGAATTGCTTGCAGGATATCACTGGCCCACCTAGCCAGCCTAAACAGCTGTGAATCTCACATCACGATTAAAATTCAATTGACTTTAATGAATAAACCAAAAGCAGTCTGATAGCTTCAGATATTTAGTTTCAAGGACTAGTATCATTTACTTATGTTTAAGGCCAACTAACAAAAAGGGTCATAGCACAAACAACATACAGCCTCTGGTTAATTGCAGAGAGCAGAACTGTTTTGCAGTTCTCCCGAATACGCACTTTGCTACAAACCATCTAACAGCAGAGAGCTAATAAACATGCGTATATAGACACTTCATCTCCTGCAACATGTTTTTCTAACTTCCTGTTAACTGACATGCCTGGTTAAGTGAAAGTTGGTCATGTCCCCAGACAGCAATGTGCTTCATGCAGTGCTCACCCACTTATCCAGAACTCCATTATTCTGAAGGTTTCAAATGTCTCTCTGGAAAAGCAGGGGAGTAATGCATGGTGCACATTGCTGTCAGGGGACATGACCGACTTTCAGTTAACCAGGAGTCGCAGTTAACCAAAGGTTGGATAAACAAGGACAAATAAGCCTCTAACTTACACTATTCTCTGTATGCTCCAAGTTGTTTCAGTGTTTCATTTAAATAATACAGTTCATCTAATTTAATTTACAGAATTCAAAGGGGAATAATGAGTGCTCAAAAAAGAAAACCCTAGTACTAGATGAACTACTGCTTGGTATTTCCATTTATAACTACAATTTTTAACTATCTTATTGTTGTTTATATACTTCCATACTCAAGAAGAAAATTTCTTTTCTTCCACGAAAAGAAATTTTCACGTGATTCTTCAGGTCACATGAGTTTGTTTTTCAGTGTATTCTTGTTGTCATTATTTTTAAATAGGTTAGCTCTATAACAACATTTTTATAGACTACTTGTGCATAAGATTGGCATAATCTTGAAACCCGGAATATCTGATTGATAATCTGAGAAAATCCTTATGAAAGTGATCCATTGGGGTAAAAGAGCTAGATACTACAGAAGACGCATAGATGGAAAAAAAAAATCTCAGAATGACATGTATCTCAGGAACAATGCAAAAGATCTGAAAAACTGTCCACGGACATCCTTTACAAACACTATGAATGAAAAAAATAAAGCTCTTAAACTATGCAATCGGTAATTAACCCAAAAGGATTCTGTAAAGGGGAATAAAGAACAGAATATTTTGTGTATCTGAAAGATTATCCAAAACCAGAAGGAAAACAAGGCTTGTGTTTGTTTCCACCCCCCCCCCCCCCCCTTAGAGATCGATCACTTTACCCCACACTCAGAGACACCCAAGAAAACACCACAGAATCATCTGCATTGTGGCTATGTGAGCACTTTTTTGGTAGTCCAAGACTAGGCTGAATATACAATTTCCGACTCTGCATAAATGTAGGAGACTTAAAAGTTATTTGAGCCCCAGGGCTAAAATTATTTACTTTTTATGATTTTTTTTTTTACACAGTTTTTATAATTTTTAAAAAATCTATTAAGGAATCAGCTCAGACTTTACTAATCTCCTGAATATTAAATACAATTTGGTGAATGCAATATATATGCTTAGCAGCTATGACATTGACATTTATTTAACCACAGTAACAAGTACTTTTTAAAATATATTTATAAACAAGAATCTGATAAAAATCTGAAAAAATATATTGGCCACAGGAAATACCAGTGAAACACATACAAAACAACTTTTCTTAGCACATTAGTTTTCTAATCAGGTATTTTAATTACCTTTGTTTTTAACCAGTTGCTACAATTTTATTTCTCCTTAATGTACAGCAATTTCAGAGTGTAACACAATAGAACTGAGTGTATTTTTTCTAATATTCTATTTTATGTAGCAATAATTAAAAATACTAATACTATTCTGTCATGTGATTTATTCTCATCTCAGAAACCTTCTATTCTTTAAGTACCGACTCTTAATGAAAATTCACAGGTTATTTGCCTTCTTGGTCTATATGCATAACACCAGAGACAGAAGAGGAGGGCATTCAAATTGGACTGGTTATCAGGATAAAAAGAGCGGATCTTTGGCATATTTTGGAACAGGATGGGTCATTCAATTTCTTCCCAGTTAGAGAAGTTCAGAAACAGGAAGATTACCTGTACAGGGGAGAATATAAAGTAAACTTTCCTCCATACTACTTTAATATGTATAACTCAGGTTGTTGTCAAAACAGAGATTTCTGTTTTTACATAAAACTTGCTGGTTATAGGTGTGAAAATGCAGTCATGCTATAGCTAGATAAGTGTACTGAAGGTGTAGGTGGCTTGGCCTATTGATTCCTAGATAGAGAAGTCTGACTAGAACTTTATTTGATGAGTGTCCTTGGTAATCACTTGTTACACCTGGCAAGCTTGGTATACTAATTTTCTTCCTTGTCCAAAAAATCTCCCTGCCCCTTAAAAAATTCCTTGAGTTTCAGGTTTTCCTGTAGTAAAGATATATTTTTTTTTTCCTCTGGGCAGATCTAAGTACCATTTTCTTTTATACATATATATATATATATACACATATATATGTGTGTTTGTGTGTGTTCTTGCACTGCGTCAATTGACAAGGCACCAAACACTTATGCCATCAAGTATTCGTACTAAGAAATGTGTAATCTCTACCTACATCCTGCATAGATTTAAGACCTATGCTAGACAGAGCTGAAACTGGACTGCTTTCTCTTTGTAGTCTTATTCGTATTGCACGACCCCTACCAGCTTCTCCTACAAAAGGAGAAGAGCTTTCATTTTACTAGATAACATTGAGGTTAATTGTGTTACTGACTTGAGAGAGAAGCCTGTTAAGCTTTGGATAATTGTTTTCATGTAGAGAGCTGTTATTTCCAATTACTGCTCATGCTAACAACCACTTAAGTTTGCAGTGCTAGAGATTGTTTTGTCACCACAGTGTTTAATAAAATATGTTTTTCAGAGTCACCAAAAATCATTAATTCCTTATCACAGTCAAAGTTAAATCCTCTTTAATATAAAATTTCTGTGAAACAGATGTGATTCAACAGAGCAGCAACATGTACTGCAGCCTCCAAATGAATCCTGAAGACTAAATGCACATCATTGGACTCTAAAACAAGCCCAGCAGATGCCCTTTTCCCTTTAACTGCAGGGAAGAACTTTGCAACTGTAAGAGTGTTTCTGGTAAGCTCAGACAACACACTAGCTCATTTTTTACCCTGTTAAGGAAGACAGAATTCAAGGCTTTTTATACTGGAATGCAATTTCTATGTATATTAATTAGCCATTCATTCTATTGTAAGCCTTATTTTCTTACACAAAACACAGCCTTCTGAACTGCGTCTACATGAAAAAACATTAAAAACAATAAATGCTTATTTTTAATATATTGGGTTGCATAGTTGCCCTACTATGAAATGTAAATTGAGAGTATATCTGCTGATGAAAATTAAAGAAAGAAATAGAGTTTTTTTTTCTTTTTTTTTTTTTTTGAATTCAAAGTAATCTAGGAGCTGGAAATTGCTGCTGCACTAGATTTGGCCCAGCTTCCTTATGCATCCTACCAAGTAAAGTGCCAAAGACTGGCATTCCCCAGAACAGCAAGTGTTTAAGCTGTTTTAATATTTTTTTTTGTTAGTCCTATAGCATGATCCTACTCTAGAATTTCTAGAATAGAATCTATAAATTCTAGATTTGAGTCATAAATATCACAAGCAAATTATCATCACTGTTAACACTATTGGCAGCTCTATGAAAACATCGCAAATGCCATCCTTATGACTGTTTGACAAACATTTTTCAGAACAGTAATAATGACAAAGTTTGCTCTCCTGAATTCACAGATGTGTATACAAAAGTGTTAGGGTAGATCACATAGTCTATATGTATTATGGTGAAATTATATGGTTTACTACTCAAAATGCCCCAAACCACCATTTCTATCACAACAGTAGAAGCCACCACCTCCTTTAGATGAAATTTTGAACAAAATCTCTCTCCACAGAGAGGCCAGACACCATTTGCTCTCTGCTGCATTCCAGTGGCTGAAGGTGTTCCTGTACTTAAAATCTCATTAAAACTTCACTATTCCAATGAGTTACTCTCTACCAGGAGAGTATATACCAGCCTCTCAACTTTAAAGGCAAAATGGCGAGAAGTCCTCATGCTAGATTTAGCTCTCTTCATAAATATATATATTATTATTATTATTGACAGTATGGCTAACATTTATAGTGAAAAAGATAGTAACATAACACTTTTGGGAAAACGCTAATAAATCTATTTCCTAATGTGAATTTCTGGTATGATCTTAATTGGATAACTAATAAAAGGATAAGCTTTGAACCTAACTTGCGAAAACATAGTATAAGGGAGAAGGCAGCCCATGATTGATCAGTAAAGATGGCCACTAAACTGCAGAAACTTGGTAGTTTTTGTTGTTCTATTAAAAACGGCAGAGTAAAATTAGAATGAATGTCAGACGGATTTAATTAAACTGAATATAGACTCTTTCATTAACAAAAATTTTGGATGACCAAACAGGAAATAAAGGATATAAGACAGTCACCACCTCCCTTTGGAGGAAGATAGTTCTTAGTACTCTGCAGATGTCTAGAAGGGAACTGACAGACATCTTAAGAAACTCTAGAATTAAGGCAAGCTCATTGTTGCAATGCCAGACTGCAAAACCATTAAAGGGAGGCTGAGGAGAAGCCAGCCTCAATCACACCCACAGAGGCTGAACAACCCCATGCTTCAGATGTTTTGTTCAGAACATGCTTCAAAAGACACTCCCCCGCATTCCTACCCAAGGTTCACACACTAGCTTTGTTTTGGGGATAAAAGCAAAATGCACCCCAAATCCTTACTTCATCTGTGCTATTTTTGTTTTGTACGCTTCTTCCCACATCTAGGTTAACATGCTAGAAATTAAGCCAGAAGTACAGTATTTCATTCTTTCTTCCTATGCTAGCTTTTTGCCATATTTGAAAAGTGCATTAAATTATCCAGATCATGAAATTGACCAGAATACACCATAGCACTCCTCTAGCCACATGTCTATGCCTCCTCCCTCTGGAAACCTTGGTTCTCTTTTTAAGAGTACCTGTTTTTGGCAGAGTGCTGAAGCTTTGCCTGATTCAGTGCAAGGACAAAACACTGTTGGCACATTCATCCTAGATACAAAAGGCAGTGTATGCACAGCTAGCATGTTTTGGAACAATCAAAAAGTCAGTGGGAGGAGAGAAAACTCAAGAATACGGCTGATGGCAAAAGACAATTCTAAAGAGAAGAATCAGAAGACTCCAAAGATGATTCAGAAGGCAGCAAAGGTCCCTAAGCTGCAAACAGACAGGGGCTGGAAGCATACCCAGGGGAAGTATCATCTCCTTTTCCTGTTTTTGTGTTTCCTCTTGGCCACGATTAGAGACATGATACAGGCTAGGGAGACCTTTGATATGATGCAGTGAGGATGTTCTTCCGTTTTTATGACTGATGAGAGAAGCAGCAACAGTAGCAGCAGAAAAAGCAGGAAGGAGACCACAAACTAATTGCTCTGATCAGAATCAGCAGTTGAGAGGAAATCAAGGTCACTCAATTGTGATCAGTGACAGAACCTCATGCAATGTCCTAGTTTTACTGCATCTGTAAGTGTGCTCTGGTCTCCAAGATGGGAACACATACATTCTCAAGGTGGTGACACATACATGGACAAGCACCCAAAGGAGAAACCTCAAAGAGCAATTCCTTGATAAGAACAGATAACAGCAACTTTGTGTGCGCTGCCTATTCATTCCTCAGTAAACTTATGTTCCTCTCTTAAAAAGAAAAATATATTTTTAAGTTTTGATCCTTAAAAAGTAGGCATTTACTACAGAAAAGCTAGGAAAAATAAATGAGTGGTACACTCGTGTAATTCTACGGGGTTGCACAATGCAAGGTTAAACTGTTACTTGCTTTTGTCTCCAGCCAAGAAATACATTAACGCATAGAAAGTTTACTCCAAAATATCTTAATATGTTAAAAATTAACTTGAGTTTTTAAGAACTCAGAAGTCTTAGCTGTTTAGAATTGTATTACAAATCAGTATATTTAAAATGCATGGATTTTTGCTAAGAAAAAAACACCTTTGAAGATACAACTGGTATATACTCTTCATTTGTACATTTTTATATTTAACCCAAGGAGTATATTACAAGTTATTTTAGTCACAATGCAAAAAATAGCCTATGAAGAAACAGCCTTCTCCCTTCATTCGCTTAAAAGAAGGTTGAAATATGAAGTGGAAAGTTGGTTGCTCAGTCTCAAGTTGATCGACTGGAGATACTAGTTGTACAGACGCTTCCTCTTCCTGGTGTATTTCATGATACACTTGAGAATATATATATATATATATATGTATGTATGTATATATGTGTATATATATATTTAAGATTTCCGTGCTATTTAATAGGAATAGAATGAATAGATGTTCTCCTAACAGGTAAAAATGAACCTGGTAAGGATATAACAACTTCTTGAAAGAAACACCTTCCTACTCCCCAAAACCTCCAAGCACAACCCAAACCTGTTTTACAGAAGACTCTGTACCCATAGAATGGTACAATAGGCTCTTCAAAAAGGTCTCCAGGTGGGAAAAAGGTACTAAAGCCTAAATATTTGGCAGTAGTCATTGACTAACAAGAAGTATTCCCAACAGCTGTTATGCCCTGTTTCATTACTGCACTCAGAGCTAAACAGACATTCATCTGGCAACAGTTCAAGGCTGGTGAGTACCTTGCAAACATCCTCCCAGCTCAACTCATAACAAGGAGAGAAAGCAGAAAGACAAAACTCTTACAGTACCAAGTGAATGTTACAAAGGCTATTGTGCTTTCACAGGTTTTATAGAGAACAGGCTAGCAGCTGAAAAGCACATATTTAAAATTCTTTATAAATGAAGAATTATTTAGTCATTATTGATGGTACTCTTGCAGCCTCTGGGAAAAGGTGAGGGCTCTGCATCATCACTATACAAGTCATTTATGATGTGGTTTACATCCATCTCATAGAAAAGATGCTGTACTTTGTCGTATTTTGCATATTACTGGTTTCAAAAATTCCTGTTCTAGAAACAACACCTGTATTTTAATGAGGCAAACAACAATGCCTACAAGCAACACAAATTCAGAACAACTCTGGATAACCTACTATACGCCATCTGTCAAGAACACTATTTACATGCGGTGTTTTTTATATCAATGCAAATCCATCATATACACATAAGATTCCGTAACCTTTCTCGCTTCCACTAATGCTATTTATATTCCATTCAGAACAAAATGAATTTAAATCCCAAGCCAATGGTAAGCCACCAAAAGATACATATTTGTAGTCCTGTACTATAGTCACATTCTAGATAGTAAGTATGTACTGTTGATGTGAGCAACTTCCTATGCACCTGAGTTGATACCTTTATTCTCAAGGTACTTATATTACCAACTGATTCTAGAGACATTTAGCATTTATTAAATATATAAATATATATAAATATATATAAATAAATATATAAATAAATTATCCATTCCTATATGTGAGATAGCTTATTTAATAAAGTTTCCAGTTTCTTTATATGAAGCCAAAATGTCAAAACTAGTTGGAGCAAAATGATGTCTTTATTAACAAAAGGTGCCAGAGCAACCTTAAAAGTGCAACTACAGACATAATCTAAACTTCGAACTTTAACTGAAACACCTGAAGAACACAGCTGAGTAACTGAGGGATCCTTTTGCAACTTCCTTATTCCTCATCCCATCTGACCGTTCCTCATTTAAAGAAATGCTTCAGGAGTTAATCTGCCTATTTCATTGCAAACACTTTTACATATTAAAATAAATCAGCCAACTTAAAACAATTGCTCAGTGCAAGCAGTGAGAACATATATATGCACAGTTGCAAAGAACAGAAGAATACAGACTAAAGCCAGTTGGCCTCAAAATATTTTACATGAGTTTCAGTACCATTACCCTTGTTTTGCAAAGTAAGAGTCTGCTGAAGATCACCATGTGCGCTGGTTGTAAAATTAGAAAGCGTCATTCCATGCTAGATCTACAGAGCTCCCTCTATACACATATATATTCATACAGAAGAGGAAAACTAACATATATTGCACAATGAAAAGATTGATATGATTTTTGCATTTCAGTTAACTCTTCACACAAAAAAGCCCCACTCTCCAAAATACACATGCAAAATATGTGACTCCCCACACACCCAAGTGAAAAAGTGTTTACAAATGTTCGCAATAGCATGCATTATTCTCTACCAACAGAACTGAAAACAAGTTTTTCTTTTGCTTGATGGAGGTCTATAAAATACTGGTTTCTAGAGCAGTCAAGATTCTTTCATTAAGCATGAAACTTACAAGAACTAATGTATTTGTACTTCCATTTCTCTGACTGTATGGAAGATCACCACTAGACTTGTTTCCTACCATATACACAAGAAAAAAAAAAGGCAGATTTTCAACTCTCATTTAACACAGATTATTATATATGCTTTACTTGATCCAGAGCTCCCTTAAGATGATTTTTTCACTCATCCAACTGACTTTAGGACTGGTTCTTAGTAACACCATCCCCCTTTCTACCGGTGAAAATACCGTGATTGTGCCAATTCAGTTTAAAGAGTGGATTGCACCCAAGGCTGAGAAAAGAAGAACAAAGTAGGAACTACTTACCTGAAAGGCCTGTATACAAAAATCCTAGTCAGCAAAGAATAGCATGTTAACCATTACAATGAAAAGACAAACTACAAACATCTGCATAAAACCCAGGAAACTTCATACTTCTCTTCTTGATGCTGGTCCTCTTGATCACTCAGTTCATCATCATCTACCATATGCCCAAATGGTTCAGAAGAAATTGATACCATATTAGACAGTATAACTCTGCTATCGCTGCTTCCTGTAAGGATCAGCTGATCATGAGAATGATTGTATCTGACATTCCAGACCCTAAAAAAAACAAAGAACAACATACTATTCTTGACAGGTTGAGAGTATCAACGTTGCTTAGAAGACTTCATTTTTAAAAACAGAATTAAAAATTGATCTTTGATTTGAGTGAGGTAAGTATGCACAGAAGTGAAATGCCTCATTCCAAAGACTACTTTTTGCCTTGTTCATTTGGCTTTTAAGCTTCCATGTCATTCGTTTTCTATGTTTATCTTTAAAATTCAACAAACACATTTTGAGAAAAAAATCCAAAACCCAAAAGATACCATTCAGTGATATAATTCCTTGAAGGTACATGCCAGTTCATTGTTTAATAAGTCAGAAAAATATTTAAGTTCTAAAAATAAAAACATCCCCAAAGCAAAATACAGATTAGAAGTGATCTTTTAAATAGAAATCTCAAACATTCTAACAGTGAAATTTAAAATAGACCCTAAAACAAAAGAAGGATTATATTTTTCTTCAACTTCGACATTATACATATCAACTTAATACTAAATGTCTTAGGGTTCTTGTTTTATTATTTTCCTTTTAATCTTCTTGGGGGAAAAAAAAAAAAACACATATATGCTGTTTCTGTTAATTCACATCTTCACTCCCGTCAAAGCAGCTTCAGGGTCCAGATTTATTTTGCAAGAATTACTCCAACTGAACTTTTATAAAATATGAATTGTTCATCTTGTCTTAACCATAGAAGTCAACAAGTGTCAGACAAGATTCTCTCTTTGCTCCAGCCACAGGCCAGAGCAGTAGATAGAAGTTCTAAATACTACCTTAGAGGTTTTCTGTTTTGTTTTGTTGTTGTTGTTTGTTTTAAATCACTTGCTCTGGCTTAAGGGATGCAAAGAGCATAAAAAAGTGAGGCTGCATTATTGCACATCTACCACTCTGCATTGGAAGGATAGATAGATAGATGGCAGCTGCTGTAACCAAAACAGCTCAGGGGCTTCTCTGCACATCAGGTGCAGCAGATAAGGCTCAAGTTGGGAAGGCACAGCTGTATCCCAGCTGGTCCCTACAAGCCAAGCTCTGTGTTGTGCTTCTCAAAGGTGTACCCTATCTCCCCAACGTTAACAACACTTTCTTGCCAATTACACTAAAACATTGTCTAAACTCTTAATTTACAATCACATGAGGAACATTCACATGTTAAAACCTTTCCTCTGTGCAGAAAAATGATTATTCACAATAGCACAAACATAGTTAGGTTGCATTGTTCCTAAACGGTAAAATAATTAGCTGAATAAATTACATAAGCCATCCACCCACAACACAGCATGCAGATAATTTGTTCTACCAGTGGGAATGCTCCTCTAGTGTCTTCACTGGTTCAGTGACATTTCTTGTGTCCCAGAATTTCACCTTGCAGTCATCTCCACAGCTAGCCAGGTAGTACTGTTTATTGGGATTAAAGTCGAGGTCTCGTACCAGCTGTCCATGTGCATTTTCTATGCAATATATCTGTCTGTAAAACACATTTAAAAAATTAAATGGTCTATAAAAAGCTAACTGCACTCCACTGACAAGAATCTGTTTCCCTGGAAACTTGCATAATCCCCTTAACACCCGCAGACCTTGAGTTCCCATTGCTAGTGCATAGTTTGGGGGAAATCCCAGCTGTTAACTGCAGTGACTCGTATAGATTTCTCAGCTTGCTTTGAAGTTTTCCTCTTTACTTGTTTGTATTAGGATCATCTGGAGCTAAAAGCAAACAAGATCCAGATTATTCTAGTACAGTTCTCTAGCAACTTTACGAAAATTCTGTGACTAAACCACAGTATGTTCAGATAAGAGCTTCTCTAAGTATTTATACCAGTTCTGTATTTATGACATGTTCTCTGTGTAAGAAAAGCTGAGATGCAAGGGAGGCGATATGACCAAAAGATCTTTACTGCATTATTCTGAATTCACCTTCTTAAGCTCTGGCATTTAGCATTAACTCACCTTTGGCCTTCATACTGCTTGGCTGTGTTTATGTGCTTCACGTGAACCACTTCAGAAAACAGTACTGCAGCACTGACAACTACCTAGCATCCTTATTCAAAGCACTCAAGCTACATCATTTTGCCTCACTACCTCCCCCCTTAAATTTGCCTCTTTTGTTTGTTTGTGCTGCTGCATCACAGGCTGGACATCAGGAAGAGGTTCTTCACAGAGAGGGTTGTCGTGCACTAGAACAGGATCCCCAGGGAGGCACCAAGCCTGTCGGAGTCTAAGAAGCATTTGGACTGTGCTCTTAGTCATATGGTCTGAATTTTTGGGTAGACCTGTGTAGAGGCAGGAGTTGGACTCAATGATCCTTATGGGTCCCTTCCGACTCGGGATATTCTGTGATTCTATGATCACTGGCTTTGTTAAAAGGCTGTACCTGTTTCCATGACCAATGTCAAAACCACCATCTACCAGGGTTCTGCTTAGATCTGAGTCTCCTACAGTCTTCACAGTACTTGTACAGAGAGATTTGTTTTGTTTGCTTTGTTTTGCCCCTTTTTTTTTTTAATGAAAAATGTTTTCCTTTGGAAAACGAGGACTGACTAAAAGTTTGTATTTCCTGGGCCTTATATAGGTTCTCCCATCAAGAGCAGAGGAGTCTCTTGTTAGCATCTAACTATTAATACAAAACAAAAAGCAGAATCGGAGAATCATGTAGGTTGGAGAAGACCTTCTAGATCACCAAGTCTAACCATCAACCTTAGCTACCATGTCTCATCACTAAACTGTGTCCCTAAGTGTCTCATCCACACATCTCTTAAATACCTCCAGGAATGGGGACTCCACCACTTAACTGGGCAGCCCATTCCAGTACTTGACCACCCTCTCTCCATTAAGAAATTCTTCATAATCTCTAACCTAAACCTCCACTGGTGCAACCTGAGACAGTTTCCTCACATCCTATCATTTGTCACCTGAGAAAAGAGACCAGCGCCCTTCTCGCTGCAACCTCCTTTCAGGTAGTTGCAGAGTGATGAGTTGTCTCCTCAGCCTGCTCTTCTCCAGACTAAACAGCCCCAGTTCCCTAAGCTACTCTTCCTAATTTCTGTTCTCTAGTCCCTTCACCAGCTTTGTTGCTCTTCTTTGCACTTTTCTTCTCAAGCAAATCAATGTCCTTCTCGTAGTGAAGGGCCCAGATCTGAACACAGTACTCCAAGTGTGGCCTCACCAATGCTGCAAACAAGGGGACAGTCACTTCCCCGGACCTACTGGCCATGCCATTTCTGATGCAGGCCAGGATGCTGTTGGCCTTCTTGGCCACCTGGTTACACTTCTGGCTCATGTTCAGCTGGCTGTCAGCCAGCACCCCCAGGTCCTTTTCTGTCAGGCAGCTTTCCAGCCACTCTTCCCCAAGCCCATAACGCTGCATGGGGTTATGACCCCAGTGTAGGATCTGGCTCTTAGCCTTGTTGAATGTCATGCGATTGGACTCAGACCATCAACCCAGCCCATTCAGATCCCCCTGCAAAGCCTTCCTACCCTCAAGCAAATTCATACGAAAATTCATACGAAGAGATAAGTATATTATGCCTAGACTAACCTCTTTCCTGACAACTACTGCAATCACTTGGGATAGAGGATATCACCTAGATATTCAACTTCAGAACTCTTCTTGAAGGTTGAGAGATTGAGGATATCACTGAGGTATGTCTTCCTACCAGCTATTCTAGGGTCTGAATTTCACATTTTCTTTTCATTTCTTGAAACTTCATGGGAACTTTTTTAAAAATTTCAAGTATGCTTGGAACAGTAAAACACTTTTTCCCCTCACTATTGCACTTTTCACTTCATTCTTGATTGCACTACTCATGCAATGTGTCAGGGTTTAAAAAGAAATGCCGTTCTCTGTCTACCCTACATTCAGTTATGTTTACCACAAAAGCCTTTATCCCAACTTAACTATTAGTCTGAACACTTGATCGATCTCTTTCCTTCCAAAATACAAATATTCTCTTTCACTCTATCATCTTACCTTCAGCAATACAATGTATATTGAACTTCCCACTAATACCATAGATAAGTAGAATTACACCAGACCACACAAACATTTCCTCCAGCTGTTTGTGCCCCCTTCTCATATACTTTTTTTTTTTTTTTTTACAGTCTATCCTTGGACTCTGAATTTCCCTGATATAATTCTATAATTCTCTCTAAAAATCCATTCAGCCTAGTGTCTGACTTGTCTACTTCACAAACACTTCTCTGATTAAGTTTACTAATGATTGCTTCCTAGTCTACTCTAACAGTCTTCCTGCCAACCTCTTGTTTTTTCCCTTCCTTCTTTGCTACATTCCAAACTATTTACTCTATCTTACAGCTATCATAACTGCACTCTCACAGAGGTGGCTATTCTAACTACTTTAGAAGCTCTTTTCCTCTTTGCTGGTATAGCAAATTTTCTGACCTTTTTGGTTTTTGCATCTTATACTGCCACGGTTTTTATATCCCTGACTTTAAACACCTACCTCTAGCCCAGCAAGTCCTTATCAAATATTTATATTATTCTAGACATGTTACAGTGTAAATGGAGATGAGACATTCTTGCATGTATTTTTTCCAGTACATTGCAAACAGCTCTTCTCTTAAATTTGTTCAAGGACAACCTAATATGAGCTTTGATTAAAGTAATCAGAATTGTGGGGTTTGCTTTTGTTAATCAAACTATCCCTTCATTGCAGACCTTGTTAATATCGGGACTATCTTTCACACAAGTTACTCAGAGAATTTAGTTAATACAAGATCAGAGATGCAGAACATGAAGCACATTTCACAACGTTTAACATTATCTACTTAGAAATAGAGGGTTTTATCTTAGGGTCTGCATGCTATATGACAAAAAAAAGGTTTCTCCTTTGACCCTTCCTCTCTTCTATGTTTCATTTTAAAAAGTCTTCATAAATGAGCATATACACAAGTTAGATTTTTATATATCCTTTACAGGGCAAAGAACAGAACTTTCAAATACAACAGGCATACAACAAGTGACTTTTAATGATTGTATTTGTATTTTTAACTTTTATTTATTAAATTAAACAAACCTGTTAGGCAGAAACACATAAGGCTGGAAAACATGGGGATTTATTGCTATACCCCTGAGCTGGCAGGAACCATAGAACTAAATTTAAAGTCATCCCCCTTTAAGGCAACAGAAGTTATTACAAGACATCAGTCTTCTCGGTTTAGTGATAAATTACTATGTGCTAAGGGGATAAAGCGTATCTTAAAAAAGCTTGCACAGGGTTTAGTAGTCATGGCAACAGATGTGCACAACATCACTCCTTTGCTTATCAAAATCACAACTACACAGGGGGGGAACACCATATTAGGTAGACTCAAAGCCTTAATTAATTTGGTTATGATTTTGATAGATTCAGTAGTTTCATGTAACTGGTATGCTAGAGTCTTCAATATAGCATAGTACACTATTTGTTAAAATCAGAGAAGTGAAGAGTGAACTTACCCTGTGAATTACCTTCAGAGATTAAAGTTACCTTTATAAAGTATGCTACGAAGACAGTTCATAGCATAGTCAGGACTGATGGTAAATCCTGATTTTCAGTCTGAATTACACAACAGCTTCATTCAGGTAATGCCTATGTATTGAACAAGTCATCTTGGGACTAGTACATAGTTGAGTAAAATTCAATATACAAGTTAGAATTGAAGCTCAGGGAAAAAAATGAGAAAACCCTTTACTAAACTGTGAATACATCAGCTATGTAAGCCCAACCATTCCGTTTATAAGTGATAGCTTTGCCACATTTCTAATCTTAAAAAAAAAAATGTTAGGAGCAATGAAAAATCCATCTCCAAAGTAGACTGTCTTTTTCTGAGAACAGGACTGCAATTTTTCATTACCTCATGCTTCGTGTATCCCATCCTCGAACAGTGGTATCATTGGCTGTTGCAATCTGTGTACAATTGTGGTGTGGACTCCATCTTCCAGAAGTAAATTTTAATTGTCCTTTCCCTTCCAAGGCTGCAGAACTAGAAAGCTTAAAAAATAAAAAATAAAAAAAGCTAGCAATGTCTCTAAATGTAAAGATGCAAAACTAAAGTGAAATTAGTTCCACTGAGGACAAAAAACTGCACAACAGCCTAATGTTTCAGGTGTAATACATTAGCAAAATCCTAGGATAAAACAAGGTAAAAAGTTAGACAGAACTTACCTTGTATCTCAAGGTAATTTTTACAAAGGCTTATACAGTGTAATATATGCAGAAGCATTAGTAGTGCTATGCTTCTTTATAACCTAAAGCAGTTTCAGATCCGAATGCGTTGAAACATCAGACAGATAATACACTGCAGACATTTATAATATACATAATATATTATATAAATATATATATATTATATAAAGTTATATAAAGATAATATACACTGCAGACATTTGTGGCTGTCTTAAATGAGCAAATAAGCACATGCTTTTAGTTTCATGATCAGTCATACAAGACTCATGAAATGGGTGTTTTTCCATATGAAAATGCCATATTTTAACTGCAGAAAAGAATTAGCATCAAAAACTATTCGATAAACATATAGCAGCATTTAAAAATAAAAAAAAAAAAATCAAGACCCATGAGCCCATGTCATCACATACATGCTAATCAAGATAATAGAAGGTACTAGATCACAATTCTACAAACTGTAAGAATTAAATGTTTCACAGTTCAAGGCTTGCACGCCATGAACAGACAGCTCTGCATCTCCATACAGTTAGTAAAAGGAAGGCAGGAAAGCAATCAGTTTTGTCTTTGACATAAGCCAAATTGTACTCCAATTCCATCTGAACATGGGGGAAAATCCAAGATGCAGACGCTGCAAATTAGTTGTATTTCCAGTAATGTACTGAAGCTGATTGATTTATATCTGAGAAGGAGGTGGAAAAGGAAAATAACTGCATTTTAATCAGATTAAAAAAAAAACATAAAAGTGCCTGAGCAGACAGACATTTGGTCACCTTGCACCTGATGTTCATATTTACAAGTCTTTCATTGAGAGGGATTTCACAAAAGAAGATTACAGCACTGGATCTTGTTGGATCACTTTTCTCCTTCACCTAGGTACTAACACATCATAGAACATTCTATTAAATACAAGATTTAACAGAAAGCTTGCTACTCTCAGCAGAAATATGAGACCTAGTTGGATAAAAAGGATTAAATACATATACTGCTTACATAAAGCCTAACTGACATCAACAGAAAAACATACTGTCAATACAAGACTGTTTAAACCTCCTTACACGATTTCAGTACACCTTTCTGTAGTTTCTAACTTCTTACTATTACTTTCCACTAAGAATGTCTGTCTTTAGCATTCAGGTTAACAATCTAGAAACTACAGCTCTTACCATCACTAAGATCTATGATGCCTACGATGTATCATCTTCCAAAAAATCTTTCTGAAGTATCTATGTTTTAAGAATACAGCAGTGCAAGGTGAAAGATTACTCATGTGTTAACGTGTGATACAATACTGTATTCAAACTTTCTACTGTTTTACCATTCCTCCTGAGTCTGAAAGCCTTTGTACAATTTGCAGATTATTAATAGAAATAAAAAAGATACTGCATAGGACAACGGACTCAGGGAAATAAAGGGAAGACTGCACTGTTTATTTTTTGATGGTCAGGCAACAGAGAACATGAAGAGCTTGAGCAGGACGCTTCAAAAATTAAACTTTCTTTAGTAGAATGTTAACACTGACAGCAAGAGAGTACCAAGAAAAAGAGTATCACAAATCATACGTCTCCAAAATCTGTCCTTGAAACAGAAAACATCACATGAATCACAGAATGGTTGAGGTTGAAAGGGACCTCTGGAGGTCATCTGGTACAAACCCCTGCTCAAGCAGCACCACCTGCACCCAGGACCATGTACAGGAGACAGCCTTATATGAAAAACTATAACACGAAAGCTGAATTGTCCTCTAAAAGTAATTTTTCAACAGGTTTAAAGGCAGCATTCCAAAGAAGTCTGACCATTACGCAGGTGTTAAAAAAGAAATACTGACTAATGTAAGAGTAATGCAAATCCAGTGGCTTCTCTACGCAGAAACATCCAAAGTTTTCTATATATAATCTATGCCATTACACAAATAGGCTTTTGTTATCTATAAGAAGTGACAAAATCAGACAGAAATCCATGCCAATGGCACCTTATTGCTTATACTTCTGAGTATCAGATAAAATGGTTTTAACAAGTGAAACTGTCTAAATAGGTAAATTTGTGCTAAATTAAATTAATACTGAGAACTCAAAACACAGAAAATGAAGGAATTTATACAAACACCTATATCCAAGGGTCGTAAATTAAATACAGGGGTGTGACACATTAACCAGTATTGGTTAATGTACTGTCATGTGAATTGGATAATTTCTGGCTTTATTAATCATAAATATCCCCCCATACATAATTATCAAGCTAACATTGCTTTTCTTTAGAATAAATAGGAAAGTAAGGACAATTCTCAGAAAAGGGAATTATTTAACCAATAGCAACAGATAAAAACACCCAGTTGCCTACTCTTAAACACTCACATTCAAGACAATTGATCTACTATTCATTTCCCCCAAGCATGTTAAAGACAACAAGATACTTGAGGAGTCTTTAGGGAGGTAGTAGTTAAAAGATTAGCAAATTGAGGGCTGGTGGATATTGTTCTTTATACTACTTTCAAATATATCATCATTTGTTTAAAAAAAAATTTCTTACCACAGCCTTGGCTGAACTTTCCTGCAAATCCCACAATAATATGTTATTATCGGCCAGAGAAATAATCTTTTTACCATCTCCCATAGGTTCCCACATAACACTGTAAAACAGGAGAAAAAAGATTAAAAACATAAAAATGAATCAGAATTAGCACTAGAAAGACATTTTAAGTTCATGTACCTAATCTGTTCCAACACTTCCTAAATGATTTTGATTATGGTTTCCTTCAGCTGAAACTGGCCCACATTTGAAGTGCAAAACCTGCCATTAACAAGCAATCAAGCAACTTTTATGTGTCATAGATGAACACTATAGCAATGTCAGTTACTTAAACTGTATGATACAAAACTAGGCTTGCTTACGGAATCTTTTAATCAGCTCTGGTGCTTTCCTTTTCCTTTTGAGTGCCCTTTGACATCCTGTCCAAATTTGTCAGAGAAAGGAATGCCATTCAGCTTCTCTAGACACTAGCTTAACTGTAAGAGAGTTTCCTGAAGTCCCCACTTCATTTGCCATCCATTCTTTATATTCAGTCAAGCAAAATGAAAAGTGATTATGTCATTGTAGCACAAGCCATTCTGCATATGTGCAAGGAAAAAACCAAAGGCCTTGACATGCACTCACTTTCAAGTAATTTAGCTTGAAACCTTAAAGTTCTTCATATGTGACTTTGCGCATCATTTTTGGAGGTGCATCAAAAATCATAAGCCTCAGAGCTTTGATGCCAACTGCTTCAAACTCAGCAGCTGTCATCACGGCTCAATCAACACACCCTTTTTACCTGATTCACCAGTTTTGTGCTATACATGAAAGAATAGTAGAAATCATCAGCCCTCATCTCTATTTCTAGCTACGAGAAGCAGCACACTCGAGCCAGAGGGTACATGTAGTGCAGCTAAGTATATACACAAAAACCCTAGTAAGTTTGCTGGAGATAACAATAAGGTTAAATGAATAATACTTGTTATTTGATGAGAATAGGTTTCTGTATCCAAGACCTGTACCCAAGAGGTCTAAAAGAAAGTTGTGCAACTTCCTACTTCCACCACGCAGCTGAAAACGGATTACAACCCTAATATCGATAGCTACATGGTGAACTTTTCTCCCATCACTAGATAAAAAACTTAATTTCCTCAAAAGCATTTGACATACATGTTCTCAGTGCATATGTGAAGAAATAGCTCTTGAAGTTTGTCAAGAGTCCATCACTAGACACAGATTTTCTAGTCTAACTTCTTGCATGAATCAAGTCAGTCTCTAGATTGAAGAGATGAAACAAGGCCGTGTGAGTAGATGCAGTCCTGGGCAATAAGCCCAACATCAGGTAGGCAATGGCTACCTTCCTACCTTGGTACTGTACACTATAAATGCTCTTATGCACCATTTATCTCCCAATTTATATTACTCTTACCTTCCTAATACAGTAAGTATGAGCTGCCTGACATCAGATCAAACCCATGGGGTTCAATCCAATCCAGGATATGCTATAAACCATTAGGAAGTGCAATTAACAGAAAAGCAAAAGTGTAGGGTGAAACAGTGTAGGTTCTTCACACCTTAAGCGAAATACCTCATTCTCAACTAAGATTTTCCACTTTGCTTCTTCCACGAAGAGTTTCATTGCTTTTAACTCTGTACTTTTACTGAAAAAAAGTGCTTAGACAAATGCAACTGTTAAAGAGAAGCCAGGTAATAAGGAGAAGATAGAATCATGCCAAAAAAGGTAAATTAATACCATGCAGATAAAGCGGCTGGAACTATAAATACCGGTGTGTTGCTGACTCCTCACCCACTGTATGTTTCCCTAAGGCAATAGAGCAGCTCAAATAAAGGAACAGCTTCTGCATCTATCTTCATCTGGAACCATGACCTGCATCCTTACTACATTGCCAATCCATGGAAGCTAACTACTTATAAAAGATCATTTGTAATGAGCTCTGTTGTATCAGGACAAAATCACTTCATTTAGCACATTAAGCTGCCATCATGTTTTAAAGGTGTTTTAACAAGTATATAGAACTAGAATGATTCTATGATTTGCTTTAAATTAGGCTGTTTTAGTTTCATTATTGTCAGTCTTATTTTTAACAAGTGTTTCTTGTTAAAAGTTGTATGTTACACCTTAGAAAAACTTATAAGCAACTGAAAACAAGTGTTGATAATGAAATGATTAAGCAGTTTCAATTACAGGTTCAAGCATCAATTTGGTTTATAATAATTAGAAGTAGCCAGTTGTCACAGCTATGTATATTTCAGAATTCCATATAGTTCTGCTGCACAGATATATTTATCAAGTCCTTCAAAGAGATGAAAACACTTTATCTACATATAATAGGATAAAATATCAATGCACCATGACCTCCACCTGATCACACAGTTAACCTTCCACAATTCACTTTCCCAAAGTGAAGACATTAATTTGGGATCATCACTTTTAAATGACATCAGAATCATCACTACCATAAGAGGTGACAAATGGGTAACATGGGTAACTAAGAAATCCTTAAGATTTTAAGGAAGTGGGTTGTTTTTTTTTTTTAACTTGTTTTTGTTTGTTTTAAATTTCACTATTTTTCTTACATACTGCTTGAAGTGCAACACTGTCATTTGATGTTGATATATGTAGACATTCTTTAATTATATACAATAAAATTTGGTTTGAGCAATTACCTCTTTAAGGGTTCTTCCAGCCAGAGATCAATATTCTCAATGCCTGTTGATATATTTGTCCCTTTTCCTACACTGATCACTGAGCCTTTGGTTTTAAATGCAAGATTGGAAGCAATTTTTTTTTTTTTTTTTTTTTGTTTTCGAAGGTGGGAAGAAATTTCATGTCTTTGAGTGTTACTGAGCTTCAAGGTAAAGAATTTTTATAGCTGAATAGTGTGCTAATTAGAGCCAATTATATAACCCAGCTGACATATCTTAGAACAAAAAGGTCTCCGCACATTCACTCTGCCCTTGTGAGATGCCCATTTTACTTCTGTTTAATTTACCCTTTATGAAAGTTCACTGTGTTATGGGTGTGGTTGTGGTGATCATTCACATTTTACAATTTAAGTGGTTATTCAAATCACCCTTTGTGACATGTTCAGCCGTATTCTGCAGTAGCGACTGAATGTCAAACAGATGAAATACCACAGAGAAGGGGAAAAACACTGGTGAGAGAAAAAAACACTGCTTTTGAAGCAAAATATACATTTTAGAATATTTTTTAGACACAGCAGAAGTGGTGCTAATCTTTTAAAAAGAAAGCAGATAAACAGGCAATACCATTTTCCCAGTGTGCCAACAGTTGCTGATGCTTACAGTTCTCAGAAATGGACAAGATATTTGTCAAATTCACAGCTGCCACTCAGAAACTGAGTGTCAACTTCACTACTGCTCTTTAGATAATCTATAAACAGCAGACAAGCAATTATATTTGTTGCCTTTTACCCTGTTTTGTTATCATCTGACTCCTGATGCTTCAGATTAGCTTCTAGCTAGCAGTTTTTGGTTAAAAAATAAATCATGAAGAGAACATTTTCCTAGTAAAGAAAAAAAGAGAATTTACAATATTCATTCAAATGCACACATAAAAGGACTACATTATCTGTTTTATGCTGAATAGATAGTTAACACCATCATTTATTAACATACTGAGCTTTTATAAATGAACAATTCAAGTTCTCCACTGTAGGCTACAGAAGAATAAAGCAACATGTAAACACTTCTGTAAATGTAAATTGAAGTCAGCCATAATATGTCGGATAAAAAGTTTTAACTGCTTTTTGGTTTTATAAGTAGAAAAAAATCTGTTCAACTGAAAATTCTCACACACTGCAAAGTGGAAAATAGACCCAAACATCCTGCAGCCTCAAAAGAACCCATCGGAAAAATTAATGCTATGTACCCAAATATTCTTCATTCTGTGCAATTCAGCAATTCAATTTTTTTGTTGACTAGGATATTATTCTAAGAATAAGGCTCAGAGGACAGCCAGGAATCCACAATTCTTACTCCTTACTCAAGTGCTCTACAGAGTGGCCACATTTTTGAATGAGAACAGTTCTGGCTGTTTTCTGGTATTGAAGTCCATGCTGCTGACACCTGTTTAGTGAATGCAGGTTATGATTTGTCTCAGAATACTAAGCCACCCAGGTATATTTTGGTGTTCAAGTAGTCAAAACAAAGTAAAAGAAAAATCATAGCTTCCTTAAATATACGTATTAGATATAGAAAGTTAAGACGGACGAATCTAAGTATCTTTTTTATGATTAAGAGTATACTGAGAAGAATGAGAAAGGTAAAGATTAATTTGGCCAAGACCCCCACCCCCCAAAGACACCTACTTTGGACTTCTTTCTGGCTCTTCGAATTATTTTTACATTAAGAAAAATATAACTGTTGCATAAATGTATGCAAAAGTACCCCACAAGGAGGTGACACAGGATAAATACTTGCACTAAACTGTTTTTAATTTTTTTTCCCCTTAAGCGATCAAACTAGAATGCCGGTGACCCCACAAGCCTTTTTTTGTTTGTTTTAAATAAAAGCAAAATAATGAAGGGCTAGCCTCAGTATTTGTATTTACCTCACTCCATCTCTGTCTACTGCAGGTGTGCAATTACGTAAGATTATAGCAAGAAAAAGAACTGGGCTCTCTAAAGCAAGAATCACAATCTCAACACTGAGAAGATATTTATGAACATATAAACTTAAGAAAGACAGTCTGAATCCTAGGAGCTCACAATCTAATAGAAAGCATGGTAGGGAATTTGTTGCATGAAAGCAAGATATAGAACCCATTCATTTTAAGTATGAGCTCCTAAATACCTATTTTGTAGGAAAGAGTATTAAATTCCTGATGATTATTCATGATTTGAAGAGATGACCAACAGGTGATCATCTCCACAGTTCATTAACAATCTGAGGCTTCCATCTAGGCGGCCACCCCCAGAAAATTTATACATTACATACTTTAAATAGCAACACAAAATTGTGCAAACTGATTATACAGGCTCTACATAAGAACTAAACTAACAAAAGCTGGTCACTGGCAACATTTCAAGTCGTGAATGATTACAGATATGAATCAACATCTGTAGTTTAACCAGCTTAACTATGTCCTGCACATACCTACAGCACAGTAAGCGTAATTACCAGCCAGGGCAAAACTTGAACGTGCTATGCAACCACATGTGAAACAGTAAGTAGCAAGACCTACTTTATAGAAAGGATGCTATGACTAACAGTTTTCAGACTTAAGACATTAGTCAACCGTTCTCTACTGTGTTCATTTTTTGCAGCAATAAAGTACACAAGTTGTACACAGGGACTGTTCTTGTGGAGGGTGTGGTAAGAGCTCTTACAAAGTAACCTACCATTCTTCAGATTGCAGTAACTGAGTCCTAAATTCCTTCCCATTGACTTGTAGGTGGAGCCGATTGTTTCTTCTATTTTCAGAAGAGATAATCAATGTGAAAATCCCACAGAGTACGAAACCCATGAGTAGCACTAATTGAAATCCATGCTACAGGGCAGATTTGTTTGTTGTGCATGTGCTCAGGTTTGGTCTATGCTCTTAGACTGACTGCTCAAGTTAAAAAGATGGTCCTATCAAGACTAGGGGACTTCCCCAAACTCATTTGGTATTGGAGGTTAAGTCATTATAGTTGATTAAAGACATTATGAGGGTAGTTTTGCCTGTTCCCACGTGCTTATTCCAGACAGATAAGGAATATTAATTCGTATTTCTAGAAAAAAAAGCTGTACTTTTGAAGTTATAAAATTATTACTAGATCCTTCAGGACACTACCTTCTCCTCTAAGGTCTGCCTTTTATCAGTATATCCAGCATATTACTGAGTATCCCGGCATTTTTGCATGACTTCCTGCTCATAGGAATGGACTGCTCTTGAGCTCAGAGAAAGTGATCCTTGAGTATCATTTGAGGGTTTCTTAGACCCTCCTAGAGCCCTATCACATGGGATTTATTGAAACAGATCTCTGAAGATCAGGAAGCTGCCCACCAATGCTCTCCAGAAAGCCCCCACATTGCTTACGCCCTGCTGTCTTGTCCCTCCAGCACATACTGGGACAATTCAAGCCCTGGACGAGGACCAGATCCCACAAGCACAAGGGTACTTCTAGCTGTCTGTAGGTCTCACCTACTTGTTCCTCCTGATCAGGTGTCCTGTAGCAGACACATACTGAGTCACCCACATTGTTCTGCTCCCAAATCTTTACACAAGCTCTCAGCTAGCTCATCCTCCATCCCCAAGCAGAGCTCAATGCTCTTCAGCTGCGCTTACACACAAGACAAATTCCCTCATCTCCCCAGCTTGTCCTTCCTAAAGAGAGAGACTACGTTTGAGGCCTCAGTACTATTCTCAGTTTTGTCTACACTTTAGTCTATTCAACCTGAGTAACCGACAAAGGATTTATCATATGCAAACAACATTCCCTAGATGTTAAGTGCTGCTAAGTACAGCTATAGCAATATCAGTGTAGAAGAAGAGACCATAGTCCCAAACTCCTCAGGGGCTGCTGATTACCTTTAAGCTGCAAGTTATAGCACTGGTTCAGCTTGACCAGAGCAGTAACATTAAAAACAGAAGTGTCTCCTGTTTATTAAGATTAAGATTACATTATCACAAGGAAAGCATTTTTTTTGTTTGTTTTAAATAGATATTGGACTGTATTACTAGCCTTCATTCTCTTTTGGAGGAGAGGAAGAGAAGAGGACTTCCCCCTCCCCGATAATTGACTTTTGTTTTCTGTTTTAACTTAAGAAGTTATGCCTTGTTTCTGACATTATATAAAACATGAAATACAGGTTAAGGAATACAACACACTGAGGAAATACTAAAATAATTAATATTTGATTATATACAACAAGAATATTTAAATATCATGACAGAAACACTGACAAACCATATTCTAAGGCAAATATGCAAAAACATCGTAATTTCATTATTAAAAATTATTTCACTATTCCATCCATACCTTCACATATTGCTGTATGTTTTTTCCGTGACATATCTACAGTAACAGAAGATCTAGAGTATATGCAGCTAAATTACTGTAGGAGTGAGGTGTTTTGGGCAGCATAGTTTATTGTTCCTGTTGAACTCTATTTCCCACGCCAGAAAAAGCGCTTTAAGACTAAAGCCATGTATCTGCTTGGAGGATTTGCAGTTACTATTACAAAGACAAACCTTTTTACAGCTTTAGGGACAACACACTAAGGAGCTAGAACCTACTCACTAATAAAGAAAAAGAATCAAGTGGCAACATACTTCAAACAAAAAGCGGGGTCAAGGAGCTAAGAAAAAAAATAAACTGTTTGAACAAGTACAGATAAAAGGTCTACAAGAGGATTACAAGTTTATGACTTTGCTCATCTTCTTTAATACTAACAGGAAGAAAGCTTCAAAGTAAGGAGTAACACATTTCACATACACAGACACTGATGCTGCATTACTGTTACCATTATTAATGGCTACGCAGAATGAATAGCACATACAGAAGAACAGAATGAGTTTCTTCAATGAAAGCTGATAAAAAATAAAGATGGGTGTAAAGCCAGGATTCACTTCCAAAGCAGACGGACAGAAGTTAGACACCATTTCCATTCTATAGCTTGAAGAAGGCTTAAAAAAAGAATATTACGGATATATGACATGTCATGAAAGAAACATGTAACTGGCTTGTCTGTCAAAGATCAGTGAGGTGGCCAACAAAAATGTTCTAGCAGTAGGAATGTCTGGCAGGAAAGCACACAGGGAGCTGTCAGGTATAAGTCTTGCCCAGCCTCTGGGGCCACATGATGCTTATAGAATTTACCATGTTCTACTGCAGAGATTAAGGGCTGAAGCAAGCTTATTTCTGAAACGGCTGGAGGGGCAAAGAGCAATTTCTGCAGAGTCATTTTAGAGGAAACACATTGGATGGGGTGGGGGAACCGCAGAATTTGCATAGGGTCATATGGGATTTTTCAGCCAAGGTAGAGCTTGAGGCCTATTGCTATACTGTGCCCTGGGGATGGAAACTCAGAGTGCATGTGGCCACACTGAACCCCAGCTTCAGTGTCAAAATTGTGTTCTGTGAGTAAAACATACTAGAGTATGCTTAAACGGCAAGTTAAAACAGAGCCAGAAGCAGCATTACTCTTCTTCCTGCAGGTACCTGACCCCGGAACACCGCTGCTCTCACACAGCATGGTTACATATATTAGGCAGTTGGGCTTACGGTAAGGTTTAAAAAGTATTTCTATTTTAGATTGAGGAAAATTGCTTCTGATTAAAGACTGGTTCCAACAACAATCGTGCCATGCTGTATCTCAGGTACTTCCAGTTCTTGTAAGCATCTGAAATGCACAGAAGAGTATTTAAGGTGCTACTTGTAGTTAACTAAGGTGCTACTTGTAGGTAACACACCACTCAGTGGGACGTGGACTGTTAAATGATGCAAATTTGGCACAAAAAGTTTATTTCAGTCATTTATATCAGCTGTTTCCACTATGACAGAGGCAGGAACAGACTAGCCTGCTCTAGAACAAAATCCTCTAACTCAGCTTTGCTTGCCTGACATGAGGTGAGAAATACTAACGCAAAGTATTCGGTTTACACTTATGTCTATCACTTAGGGCATTTTCAATCTTTATGCATATATATGTATTTACATATGTGCACACGCACATATCCACACACACGTAAGAAACAGAACGAAAAAACACACGTGCCCATGTGCCCTCTGTGATGATCTGACATACCAGCTAAAATGCTTTTAGGCACGTAACCTAATGAGAATGGCATCAATCTCATTTATGATATTTGAACGAGCAGACAAACATACCTTAAATTGTAACCAATTATAAACACGGAAATTTTGTATTAGTAAAGTGACGTAGAAATAAGACATCTACAGAGATTAACAATGAAGTCTGAACATACAATGAGAATCAAAAATAGAGGACACCAAAGAAATGTAATGGCAAAAAGTCATGGAGAAAACACACACAACAGGTTTTACAATAGTAGCCGATATTTGTAAGCACTAGCACTGAACAAAAACAATCACATGACAGGAGACAAAATTGAATATGAACTTAATACCAACTATAGCAGAAGAGGAAAAAACCCTGATTTTGGGCTTGCACATAAATTCACATCCTGATATAAAGCAGCAATGTGCCCCCTGTTTTTCCTCTGATGAAACCCAGGTATCTCAATATCAGAGAGAGAGAAACAGATTAAGGGAAATAAAAAGACAAAGCACATTAATTTTAAGGGGCAAAAGGTGAAGATGAAAAAAGCCCTCACAATATTCCCAACTATATTGGAAAGTAATTATCAGAAGTTTTCAATGGTAAAAATTGAATTGCCTAATGTGATCAAAGAGTTATAAAGAGAAGTAGTCATATGAAAATGAGTAGCAAAGCCTTAAAAGTTACTAACATGAAAAAAAAACTAAACATTAGCTAAGCTGAGATATTAAAGTAGCCTAGATAACACACTTTAATTTGTTGATATGTCCATTCTTGTCTAAGAAGAACCTAAAAAAAACAACCACCAAACCACACCTTGAAATTTCAAGTACAAGCCCCAAACCAGAAACAGAGGCTTAAAACTTATGGTACGATGCATGCCACAATTAAAAATCAACTGAATTAGCTATCGTTTCTAAATTATTCATTAACTAGCCAGTAAGGAAAAACAAAGAAAACTTTACATAACCAGATTTTGAAAAGGAACTGAGATTGATTTTAAGTATCTTTCCTTTTTGATACAATTTAAAGTTACTGCTACTAGAATATATTTAAGGATAATGAGATCATGCTGGATACCTCACACAGCAGGTATCTGAATTCAGAAACCAGAGGCCCCTTCTACTCTCATTTAAGACACTTATAGTAATACCGACATTGATGTTACATTATCCCTGTTCATTTTCGGTTCAGAGATGTCACATTTCATTTAAAAAAATCTGCTCTGTTGTTCCGTTTTTCTTAAAATTCTTTGATGATTGTGAAATGGACTGTTGAACTTGCACGATTATTGCCTGCTGTTTTCTGTCTGACAGACAGACATTTCTGAGACTGCTGCAGACCATATTCTTATAATTTCAACTTTTCTTGCCAGTGGAAGGTGGCCAGGTGATCCCACAAACACATACAACATTTCAGTTGGTGAAGCAGGAACCACGCATGTTAGCAGTTCTTTGCCCCGCATCTGTTCAGGAAGCAGTGGAAACATGTTATACGCATTCCCCAGAAGCAAAGTACTTGTGAATACCCGACGGACACATTTAACTTTCTTTCAAAGAACAGAAAGGAAAGGGAAGCAAACCTCTATAATTCTCTCTGCAGTATTACAGCTCTTCTTGTCTTTTCTTAGATAACAGAAAAGAGTAGTTAAACAGGCACCAAATAATATAATGAATTCTTATCCTTAATAAACAACAAATGACTTGCACTCATGCCAAATCAGGTGAGTAAAGACTGAAAAGCAACATCAAATTTATATTCCATGAAAAGACTGAAGCGAGAAGTATAATACATTTGTGCAACAAAGGCTTTAGATGGGGGCAGGTGGGGAGAAGCACATTAAAACAGTACACAGACTGCTACTCCATATGTGTTTGCAGGACTATAATAAATGTTTTTAATCTATGAAACATCTGGGACAAAAATCCAATTTGTACTTTTTTTTTTTTTAAAGACGATAGTTTTAAAGTGTATAGTATAGCTTCTACAATATAAATCTGCACAAAACTAACAGCACAGGTCTCTCCTTTAGTTTTTTTTCTAGGAGTATAAAATATGCAGAATCCTACCAGGCCATATTGCCATGGGCTGTGTTGTCAAGGTGACAGAGTAGCTCCAGGGTTTGAGTGTTGCTTGATGAATCATCAGGGGATTCATGACTGCCTGATTCCAATTCCTTCGGCATCCTCCAAACGGCAGCACATGTCATGACTTTACTGTCTGAAGCTAAGCAACAGAGAATAATGTCAACAGATCATTGTATGGGAGACACATTTTGGATACACTGCATCAACATTTACACAAATCTATAAGCAGTGCACATCTGCTGTTTAAAAAATTTTAAAAATATTAGAGTAAGCTGAATCTAAGAACACAGAACATGGATACTGACAGACCTCAAGTTAGCAGTCAAGTTGCTGCAAAACTCATAATTAGCATTCACTCAACCCAGTTCTCCCTGTTTTGAAGGCAGAAATCGGTGCCCATGAAAACAACTATGTTTAAGGCAAGTTTTTGAAGCTTTCCCCGTGTTGATGTAATGAGAATAATGCACAATTTGTATTACTTGAGCCCTTAACAGTAATGATTGAGACACTTTTAACATTTTCCTTTCAGGGGCTACCTTCAGTTAAACCTACAGCATTATGTTATATCCTTTGCTACCAATAACCGTTTACCACAAAACTTCAGGTTTCCACCCAAATACATTCCTGTATCTCCAGTGAACAAAAACAGCTTCCAAAAGACAAACAGAACTTACATGCATATAGCAAAGTATTACAACATACAAGGAACGAGCTGACTATAGATTGAAGGGAAAAAATACCATATGGTTTATAAAATACCATAAGGTAATGCCCATCACCCCCCAGAAAAAGGAAATTTCTAGCAGCACAAAATGGGAAGAGATGAGAGCAGCACCACATATGTTCGTATCGTTACGGGCTGTGGTCCAGGCTTCCCAGAACAAGGACAGGTCAGTTAGCTACTGCAGCAGGAACAAAGAAACCAACTACAGGGACGTTAGGTGAACGGAGGGTGTCACTACCTGCTGGAAGATGCTAAATGCAAAGTCCAGTGGATAAGCAACGGGTGAAATGTTTTGTGTTGCAAAGTCTTTTCACATGCCTCTCTCACTGTTCTGTCTTCATGTACATCTGGCTGATCTTAGTCGAGTGCCTGATTAAAGACCCATGAGCAAACGTGACCAGCTCGGATCAGCAGAGAGGAAAACAGGAACAACTGTAATGAGGGCGTTTGTTTTCAAAAGGGTGGATGGTAGATCTGAAAAAGGCCTTCTCAGGCTCAGTACCATTTAACAGAAATGTCTCCACTACAGAGGTAACCAATCTGAATATTATACACACAAAACAGACATTCAAGCAACACACAATAGGACAAAAAGCAACATCCATTTCTGAAAAAAGTAAACGGGGTAAGAGAAGGACTTTAAGGCATGGAATTCACAACACATGAGCACTACGCATTTGATAGAATGCACTAAGTATGAAATATATGTACAGTTTTGGTAACTGTTATACAGCAAACTGGAATTTCTATACAAGTTGAATACAGTATTGAGAGACTATATATCAAAAGATGATGGATAATCCCTTATTTATTAGCATGTAATTGAGCTTTTAATAATTCTAATGCATGCTAACTAAATAGCCATTTCCAAACCATTTGAGGCAAATCCTTCACTTAAAATCTATGTGCCACTGAATGAAGAAGAGGAAGAGGTAGCACATTGTTACCTTTTTTTTAAGCAAAGGGCAAGTCAATGCACAGTATGCATTCTACACTATACAAATAAAGATAACCTAAACTGAACGTGCAATGTAGTTTGAGAAAGTAACATTTACTCCATGTTTTGCCTCAATACTCAAATACGTGGCAGAAAGTTAAAACGTTAAAGAACACTGAAAAGAAATTTATGGTGTATTATAATTAGTGAAAGTTCTGCACCATGCATATAAAGCTTTAACTTTTCCACTATCACTAACATCTATTCAGAGAACCACAAAAGCCATCATGGAAAATGAACTACACATTTCTCAAGGTATCTTTGCTGTCAGAACAGCACCACGAGTCTTAAGACAGCCTTACAAAGTCATTTTAACTTCTCAAAAATGAAAAAAATTTAAAAAATTCTAAATCAACTAAACAAGCAGTGATTTGAAGACTGATTGAAGCTGAAGTAAATATATTGAAATCTTTCTAGAACTTGATGTAACCTGGGCTCCTGTAACACTTTCATGCTTTGAAAATTTGTCCAAGGCCACCAATTGTGAATGTGTGCAACAATTCTATGAAGATTTTGCATTTGTTTTCAGATTATAACTATGGACATTTCTAAGGAACAAGATGGAAGTATACTTTGATATTCCTGGCAGAAGAGATTTATTTGGGAGGAAAAACAAATTTATCAATTTCCACATCTTACAGACCTATGTAAGCCATTTCTTGGAGCCCAGCATATACTGTTCTCTCTGGAAAGCTGCTCTGACTATATGATGTCTATCAGATGCCATTTGCTCTTCCAAAATGCATGAGAAGCTTCTCTTTCTGTAAAGTAATTTGAGCAAACAAGATTTCTGTATTAATGGCTGTGATTTTGTAGATTGCCTGAAGTCCTTTCTTCTTTTTATTAGGTTGGCTCAGAATTTCACATGCAAAACTCTGTACCATCCTATGCCTGCTTCACTTCCATGGGGCTGGTGGTGGGGGACACAATAATTCTGTGTGTCAGAAAGGAACACTAAAAGCCAGTTTGCATGGAACTCTTCAACATGCAGCACGCTCTGCTTGCAGATGGGTTTGGAGATGCACATGGAAAAACGACAAGCCACTTTCCAGCTATTGAATGATCAACTATTATAAACAACAGCACGTATATCACAGATCTTCATCTTGTATTTTTACAGTTTGGACAAATTCTGGAATTAGATACGTGGCTGAAACCTGTAGAGTGAAGACTTCATTGAGAGTACATAAAAAGTGAAAAGAGAAACTAAAAGTACTCATCTACAGTTCTGACACTTTATTAATTCCCAGATGTGTTAAACCAAAATGGAATCACCACTGCCTCTCACAGAAGTAATTTTAGATATAGCTGGTCTTAACCAAGGCTTAATTTTCCTTTTTATAAGGAACTTTTAAAAGATATATACCATTATTCTCTCCATAAACAGGCAAACATTAGGTCTGAGTGAAAGTATCATCCCATTATGACAGATGACATGGACTTTTTTTTGTGGGTCATGATTCCTTTTAATCGAATAACCATTGGCAACAAACCTTTATGAACCCATAGACACAAGATAACTTTCACTGCATAGAAATCCAAGTCCCACAATAAGCTTCTCATGGCTGTATGAGAAGCTTGCTAGGAGTACACAGTGTTTCTGAAATTACCCACGTAGCTGTAACTTCCCAAGCACTCATATTAAAATTTGCGAACATTACTAAGTAATTTCACTACTGCTTCTATAGTTCCACTGCTTACACTGAATACCTAAGGGCAAGCAGAAACCCCAGATTTTCTCTTATTTTACTATCTTCACTTCATCCCAGTGCGCACACACATTGATAATGACAAGGTTGTTATCTATAACCTCTTGCATTATTTCTCTAAAAATGTTAAGAGACCAATATGAATGAATGTAATATTGAAATGACAATACCGGTTAGTCTGTCAAAGGAAGAGCAGCAAGCAAAACACATAATAACTAGGTCATATCTCTATGCCTTCCTTAAAGCTATTCACATATTTTGAGACCACTTTTCCTTATCTCATATTTAAACCAGAATTTTTATTTCTTTATGGCACAGCACCAATGCAGAATAGATAAGGTTAAGCTAGCTACTGTTGCAGTCTTATCACTGAGTGTATGAAGAAATATATTTGTAGGTTTAACTAAGCACTAAATAACTGTTAAGTTACACCTTCATAAAATATAAGTAAAAGGTTCGCAGAAGGGAGTCCCGCTGTATTCCTAAAGCATTGCTCTCAAGAAGTGACCCAGGACTAAGACAATGAACTGTTACATCTTTGTCACCTTTGTTCCTCGTTACTCAAGAAAAACTCGTCTAAACCATCGTGCACCTTCCGCACACCTTTCACTAGGTACAGTTAAAGCCAGAGTTAGACGTGCTTTAACAATTGCAACAACTCCCTGTTAAGCACTGTTCCCCCAGCTTCACTAACACAATCTCCTGGGCAGAGGACACCATACTCACGGACCTGCCAGAGTGACTGTACACAGTTTGTTCAACCTAGTTCTGTTGAAATGATCCAAGCTCAAAAACAAGCAAGCAAGAAGTCGAGGAATAAGCAAATATCCCACATTTTGACAGCACTGAGTTAGAAAGCATCTACACACACAGTTACACTGGCAGCTCTGAGGGTGCAGTAACTGCAGGAAACAAACTTTGGGGAGTTCAGCCAAAGCCCGAGAGAGCTACAGAGCACAAGGCCTCCTTTAGATGCCTACTTTACAAGTCAAGCAAGTGAGAAAACTCTCTGCATGCAGAGTGTGCAATTTGCAAAGGGTCACAACTTGGTCAAATCAATACCAATTTTCACTACAGCACTCCAAAAGACTTCTCAATGAGGGCTATTTCCATGGCAATTTTCAGCTTCCCACGACCACCTTTTTCAACACAGAAAAAGGGTAGAAGTTGTAGACAGGTGAAGCATCCTGTTTATCAACCTCCAAAAAAATGCTCCCCTGGGAGAGCTGCTCCAACTTAATCAGCTCTGAGAAAGAAATTCCTACAGACTCGCATAGTAAAAGAAGTGAGCTCTGTCAGGTCTCCAGATTTAGAGAGAATAACCTAAAAGTTTATAAAAATTCTGAATGACATTTAAAGATTTATTCAGAAAATTCTATAGCCTGGAAAACCACAAAGAATTCTTTGCATGGAAAGCTACAAACAGTCTGTCCAGGCTAGTGCTGAATCAACAATGTGGGGAGATGTAAAATGATTACACAGTGATTGCAGTTTGGGTCTAAATTAGTTCAGAAACGAGGCCAAGTGTAACTCATGCTGGATTTTAGCAAATTTTCAGATTGGTGCCATTATAAAAATTTGTTTACAGAGAATTCTTGAAAAGTACAGTTTATTCCCTTTAATAAATTGCAAGTTTAACAAGGACATGACTTGTAATCCCAGTAAATATACTAAGAAACCAACTGATAGCTAGATAACTGACAATAATAAATCAGAATAGATACAGAAGGAAGAGAGGTAGTCTATAATCACTGAAGACAGTAAGCGGTCTGAAATAGACCTCTTTGTTTTTGTATTAGTGAGAACAAAAAGCCACACTTGTTATGTTGGAGCTCTAAGATTTTGCGATTGAAAGCAATCCAGTAATTTCACTGTTTTTCCAAACTTAATTCCTTTACTGAAACTCTCCTTCCACAAACAGATTTTTTGGAAGGACGCTACAGAAAAACTACTCTACTCAAGAGTTTTGTTTGATGGTCTGGGTTTAAAGAAAAAGTAAAGAAAAAACACCTGAAATTATTTTGGAAACAGTCAAATATTACTAAAACAAAGATGAAACTGAACAACGAAAAGAACACATGGAATTTGAATAAAATAAATCATCATCGGAAGTACAGATGGTGATCAATACTCTGCAGTTTCAGCAGAGAAGAGGTTTGAGTACACGCAGAAAACCACCAATTCTGTTTCCCTTACTCATTCAGGTGTGTATTGAGCACTAGATAAACGTAGATATGTACTATCACTTATCCATGTTCTGCTTGCCTCCAGTTCACCCACTGCAGTTACTCTTCCAGAACTGAAACTATGCAATTCAAAAGCAACAGATCCATTACAAATGATAAAGAAGAAACATATTTCAAGAGGAGTGATTAAAAACATCAATGTTTACAAAGTTTAAAACGTGATTTTAAGAAGTTAAACCCCCCCCCCCCCCAACTTGTAAGCAAAGCGATGCGATTGCCATAATATAAAGGGTAAAGTGTAAAAATACAGTTAAATGAGCATACAAGAAGTATTACCACCACCACACCACCCCCCAATCCCACACAAGTGGATTTTGATCCCAATTATACAGGAACACATCAGTCAACACTGCAGCTCACAGCTGTTCAATCATCTACCTTTCATTCTTCTGGCGCCACTTGCTGAATAAAACCTACTATGCCACTGAAGTATGCTCTGACATACAGAACAACTGCAGTCCTGGCTTGTCAGAGGCTTACAGCAGTCAACCCAAAGCAGACCAGGTCCAGCTCTGGTCTGCCCTCCCCATTATGTCACTGTACAGAGCACTTGAGTCTTTCTGTTCAATTGTTCTTTACAGTCTTTCTTTTCTTACCTAAATATGTGATAAATCACACTTGATTAATGTATTCTTTTGGAAGAAAGAAAAAGACGGTTACTGCTAGTCTCCTGTTCTCTTTTTAAATCATTCTGAAGCACATTTTATATGTACATTAGTAATTAAGTATTTTTTAATTGATTTCTTAGAATCAATAACGATGCACAGACAGTAGCATCTACAGGAACAATGTTTACGTTTTACTTTCTGCTGTCATTCTGCCTCATTCCCCCGTGTTTAACCTTGAAACCCAAATGACAATGCTTCCTACATCACTGCCTGCAGACATTCACACTGAAGCTGGAGGAGCCGAAGTATCAGTGCCTGACAGGGTTTGCTCTTTGATCAGCTCAGGTGGTGCAAAGCCAGCTGGCTGCAGTTATTCTGTTGCCCAGGGAACAACAACTGAAGTGTATGCTTCCTAAATCTGCACAGGAGGCCCTTCTGCAGCACTGCCACAGCAGCTCTTGCTGTGCGAGGCTGAAGTGGCGAAGCCGCTATAGCTACAGCCCAGCTGGTGCCCATTAATGCTCTCAGTAGGACAGGAACAAGCAGCGAGTATTCAGAAGCCTCCTTCTTACCATTGACAGACTTATCGCTTTTCCTTATTAATGAACGTAAACATCCTTCTCCTGTTTTGATAAAATGAAGAAATCAAAACCAAAATTATTTAAGTATGCATCTTTTAAAGAATAACTTCGTAGCCTTTTTAATCAAGTCATAAAAAGATGAACCGCATTCCATTTATTCCATGACACATCTTTTACAGGTAAAAGAATATGGTGGGGAAATAACCACCATCATTCTTTTTTTGCGTTCAGAATTTCTTCTTTAGTGTTACAAGCCTGCGTAGTCTTTCATTGTACATTTTTTCAAAGATACATGGGGTGAGGTATATGTAAGAATAATAAATTGTAGGCAGCCTAATTTTTCTTTCCACTTATTTTCTAGCTACCAAAAAACAGCTTTTGATTTTGAAAAATATAAACATAGAAACACAGCAGAAACATGATATAGCAGCTCACTGTGTATCCTAACAGAAGTATGTTTCCAAGTCGAGATGGAAGCAGAAAAAATTAGTAGAAACACAGTAACATGCTCCAATCAAGTCCAGCCCAGACATACATTCATACAGAAGACATCTTCCATGCCTACCTGTTGTCTCATGACTCTAACATGCAGAACACACTGCACAAACAGCAGCTTTACTGCTAGCATGCAGACCACAGATGATCATAAGTTCACATCTACTGCACACAAATACAACATGGGTGAGACTTGGGTGCTAGACAGCAGGCTCCCATTCTGCATTGTGCTCACAGACGTATAAGGAGGTTTTGAAACCCTCACAGGCTGGACAGCGACACAGAGATAATGATCTGAAAGTGTGCAAAGGAGCAGGTACGACACGAAGAGACAGGTAAACCAATCATGTTATACGGAAGCTGGAGACAGAACCTGCAGAAAGCAGGCAGTCAGCAGGCTGAAAAACTGGAGAAGGCACAAATTACACTTTTTTTTTACTGAGGTTTCTTACCCTATCCAGAGGTGATTTGAGATGATGTTTCAGCACGTATCTTCTTTCCCTTGGGATGTGCTTTCCGAAGACAGACAGATACTTAAGGGAGCTTAACATTTACTGACTGCATTTCTGGAATTCTGCCACAGAAGGACAGCCTGAGTGAAGAACTGTAACCCTCACTACACCGATGAGTTGAACTCTGCTCTTCAGGCAAAATTTGGCTACAACACTGTAGAAGTTGCTTAGCAGCACAGACATGCTTGCTTTCTGACACTTCAGAAGAACAGATCTCCTAAGGCACAACAGTGACTTATGGCACTTTTGATACATCAGGTATCCCTCTCTAGGTATTTTAACACAGTAGAAAAGAATGGAAAAATCAGCACTAACTACTTGCTTTTGTTTCTTCGTGGTAGCCTTCCCACTCTTGTTACCACCCGCCCACCAGAACTGCAGCAGTTGTACCCAAAGCAAGGTATCAGCTGGCCATACAAAAAGCATTGGGAGATTTAACCCTGGGCTGAGGAGAGCTGCACGACACACCAATAAAAACCAATGAACCCTATATACGTGTTGGCTTCCATCATCACTAAGGCTAGCGAAGCTGAACACTATTATCAACATTGCCCCTTTTTTTGTGTGTAAAAGTACCAAAGAGAAAGCAGGAGTCTCATGGAGGCACTCACTTCCATCACTACAAAAGCCACAGCAGCTGTCAGTTAAGTGGGACTAGATGATAGCAATGCATTAACGCTCCCACTTGATGTTTCGTCAGATATTAAAACACTATACTCCTTAACAATTTAATGACAACTGAGAACCACTTATCCCCTCATTGAATTAGGCCATCACCAGACAGTTGCACATTCAATGTTCTATTTAAATAAGCTTTAGCATTTCTATTTCATTGCATATGAGTTCCAAAGACAAATAATAACGGCTTGACACTTCGTGGAAATCTGTTTCAAACAGGACAAGTGGAATTACATCCAACGTGAGCAGTTTGACCGCCCAAACTTGCAGGACTAACATCTAATATCTCAATTTGGAAAGAAAAGTTCACCATCCCTTATGGCAGACTTTTGCAGTTTCCACTTCTTTACCTCAGTAAAGACCCAGAAGCGTAGCCACTCTCAATACACACACAGTTTCACTCAGCAGTAACTTGTGATTGAGATCTTTTCCCTTTAAGCCTTCCTGATCTGTCCTTCCTAAAGAGCCTGTGTTCTTCCATGCATCTGTGATCCCAGTGAGATGACATTTGCCATAAACATAAGGTGTATTTGGTCAGTACTCACAAAGAAAGTGTCCTGTCTCTGAGCTGAAAATTTGACTGTAGGATGGCTTTTAGAGGTTTGTTTCTAACTTGCTATATTTTTGTGGCTTTTATTTGTAGATTATAAGCTCCTTCAGGAAGACCTGTATGACTCTCCACTCTAGTTTGATTAAAAAATTTTGGTGCAATTTCTCTCCTATGAGTGGCTCTGAGTTGTAAACAATTGAGAACTAAATGGTTGTTAGCAGCCTGCTGCATTATGTATTGCTCAAATGCCCTAGGTTGAGAAAGCTGCTGACTAGCATAGGACACTATTTATTCTTCTTCCTTCTCTGGACCTCCTGGATGTACTAGTTGTTGGTATCTTGAGGCATCAGGAAAATGGAATTCAAATTAAAAAAAAAGTAATTTATGTTTCTTGTATTAGGAAAACCTAAGAAGACAGTCTTCCTAAAACAAACCCATCTCTCTCAGCCTCGCTGATAATGGGTTTGCTGGGCAAGTTAGATCTTTCTAAGCTGACTAGTCCTAAGCAGAGCCAGGATATCATCCCTCTAGCGACCAACAGCTATTCTTCGATATAGACTCACCCTCTGAAGCATTTCATTGGAACACAGATTTCTCTATCTGAGAACACCAACGCTTGAGGGCTCTGCTATGCACCGTACAAAACACTCAGAAACAGACTCCATTGCATGCACAATGCAGACAACAGCTGAATGTACACCCGTGTAACGAAGGGAAAAAATGACAACATATTAGCTATAATAACAGATGGCAATTTCAGTGCAACATCATGCGTATGTTCATATCTTGGCAGGTATCACAACGAAGCAGGGAGTCAGACAGAAGGAATTTGAAGACTGAAATACAGAATCACAGAATCATCTAGGTTGGAAGAGACCTCCACGATCACCGAGTCCAACCTCTGTCCTAACACTAACAAGTCCTACACTAAACCATATCACTAAGCTCTACATCTAAACGTCTCTTAAAGACCTCCAGGGATGGTGACTCAACCACTTCCCTGGGCAGCCTATTCCAATGCCTAACAACCCTTTCAGTAAAGAAGTTCTTCCTAATATCCAACCTAAACCTCCCCGGCACAATTTTAGCCCATTCCCCTCCCCCAAAAGAAGCACTCACACAACCCCTGAGAATTGGCAAGAGTTGTTTATTGCCAGGACATCTTGCAGGCAAGCCTGCGGGATGTCCATGGTGTTTGGTGGCTCCAAGCTAATGCTTGCGATGGAGCCTGAGGAACAAGTAGGGGGCTCGCCGGGCACTCCTGCGGTGCTGTTGGTGCTGCCAGATGGCAGAACACAAAGACATGCTGCAGTAGTCCCAGGTCTGATCTGGCCGAGGTGGATCCATTTCCATTATTTCCTCCACATCTGGTGGATCCAGCTCCATGGGCTCCACGGTGCTGGGCAGAAGGCTAAGCCAGTCCTTGCCCGGGACTGCCCAAATGGGATGCCTTCCATCAGGAATGTTCTCTGGCCAGGGTGCTGAACCAGGGGGGTCGTCCAGTTCCATGGCTCAGTCCCATGCCATTGTCAGCTTGATTTTCATACATGGGTCTGATGATGCTGTCTGGTTTACGGCCATTACTGGGTCCCCCACCATGCTCCAAACTATGGGCACGCCTCTGCTCCCCGCGGCTGTATGTCTGATGTTCCCACCTTCGCCCCATGTCACCGTTGCTCCTATGGTAAGGCCCAGGTCCCCTGTCACTGGCTGTTTGAGAGGCTGGCCTGTTCCCCACATCATTGCAGTGCCGATGATACCGCCTGTATCTGTCTGTGGGCCGGGCGCCAGAGATCCCTTGGGCACTGGTGTCTCTTGTGCCACCGGTGCTATCCCTCCACCCAAGACACACCTCCTTCTGCTCAGGTGCATTCTTTCTTGGTGCTTCACTGGACTGCATTGCTGTCCTTGCACACCTGCTGCAGGAGGCCTGCTGCTCGCCTTGCTCTCCTAGTCTCCTTACTGCAGCACAAGCTGGCAGTCAGAGGGCCTAGATGCTCAGCGAATGATGGGCCAGCTGCGGGGGGGCCTGTTTTATAGGGCCCGGGGCAGTGGTGGCCACTGTGACCTCAGCAAGCCTCTGAGATTGAGTGGCCCACGCATGGCCAAAGGCGGCTGTATTGGGAGCAGCCTGGAAGATGCCCTCACATGGACAAAGAGGAGGGTTGGAGGGGCTGAGGACACCTTTTCTGGTGCTGGCTCCCCCAAGCCATTTGGCTTGCCAGAGAGAAAGGCTGCCCCTAGGAACTGCCCTGCACCTCCCATCCTGTGCCCTGGGTTTATTTTTAACACTGGTTTTTAGGTAATTTCATTCTATTCTTTACGGAAAAGAACAGAAGCAAGGTGCATCTTCAGCCCTAGAGTCGTTGTCTCTACTGACAAAGCTGCCATACACTGATGTCTGAGCTGGTATCTGTAATGGTTCTAGGTACAGTTCTATGTACATTTACTTCTCCATGTCTTCAAAATCAACCCAAACTTCAGAATCAGACTCATTTTTCCTCCACCATTAACTCTACCATGGGATATACTGTCTCTATAGAGCCTCCAGCTCACACACTGATCTCCGATAACTTCCATTCCCTGAATATATATATTCCATATATACTTCCCCTTTTGCTAATAGCTTACATGCTATTACATTTTCTTCCTGCCTTAAAATCACGTGCCAAAACTTTCCTATTTGCTGCCCTAAGTTTACTGACTCTCATCATTTGTTGGCTTCTTATGTCTAAGCCAAAATGGTATCAACAGATTGAGCTAAAGTACTCACTTAACAAAATCACCTCCCACATTCACATTTCCTTTATGCCATACATACTAATTTCAGAAAATACAATGTAGAATCTGTGTGAAATAGTTCACTGATATCTAGTTTAAAATAAACTTCAAGTTCATCTTTGACCCTGTATCTTCATTGTTGGCTTCAGATCATTGCTGAAGGACAAGTTCCCAAAGGTTCAGCTCACAGGTTGTTCATGAGCAGTTTATTTTCACTCACACAGGAGTGAAACTGAGCATAATCTGACATTAAGCTTTAGTGAAGTCAGCTGAAACTTCTGCTACAGCTTGGTTAGAACTGGATGATCAGCTTCATCTCACCTCCTGTGTGGTGGAGACTGCTGATGAAGCCAGAGAGCAACAAGGAACAAATCCTGGCTTCTCTTTACCTTTGAGGATCCTGGCTTCTCATGCCTTTGAGGTGAACCCATCGCATGCATAGAAAACCATGGTGAAGGGAAAGCAGAAGTTGTTTTTCTAAGAACATGAAGTAATAGGCAACATTGATTAGGCATTATGAATAAATGATAGGATAGGACAAAGCAGGGAAAGCTTTGAAAGTTTTCTTGAAACTGGAGAAGAGAAGGCCTCAGGGGGACCTAACAGTAGCCTTTCAGAACCTATGAGGAGATATTTCAAGAGGACAGACCAAGACTCTTCACTGTGGAGGGAGAATAAGAACCACTAGGTGCAAGTCAGTGGACACAAGCCAACAGTTTTTCCACCACTACGAGAGCCAAGCAGGTTGCCCAAGAGCTTGTGTAATCTCCATTCTGGAAGGCTTTCAAGAACCAACCATGTAAAGACCTAAAAAACCTGGTCTAACCTCAATGCTGTGACTCTTACATCCCTTACAACTTGAATTACCCTATGATTCTTAAACAGTGGAAGAGTATGATTGGTCTACCAGACAGCACATGCAATAGACAAAATTAAGCTGAGCTGCAGAATAGTCTTTACAATGCCAGAAAAGGCACATAAATATTAACCTTGCCTTCCCTTCTTCCCTGTAGCTAAGCACAACTTCAGTAGCTACAGTAGCAGAAACATCTGCAATGGTTCTTAAGTTCTATGCATAATGGTTAAAAATGTTGATGCTCATTTGATGCCCCCATGAAATACAATCAGTTTTCTTAAATATTAAAAATAGCATTGCAAGCTACCATCTAAAAACTAGAAAAAAATTAGTCACCTTACAAGTTTTCACACAAGCACAGTAGAGAGCAGAATCCAGAAACAGAAACAACTTTTATTTTAAAGGATAAAATGAAATTCATGAATCAATGTGATTTAGTGTTATCAGGTGGATACATCCAAATCTAGACTGGCTACATTACACATTAAAAAAAATATAAGCCTACTGACCAAATAGTTAGGATATGGTTAGGAGCTGAATTGTGATATTGATTAAGTCATCAGGAAGAGGAAAAAATAAATCTTCAGTGTTCTCTTAAGAGTCTATCAAGCAAGTGACTCTCCTTCAGCCTCTCTAGCCTATTAATAATGATGTGTTATGAGGAAGTAAAAGCAGACTACATTTTTCGCAGTAGAAACAGAGCAACAAAATGGAATGTTTAAAAAGTGAAGCCCCAAAACCTCTTAACGTTTACCTGATGGATCTTGCACAGAATGCTTGGTTCCACTTACATGTTTCAGCGATAACTGTGAAGTCCATACACACCAGAGAAGAACAAGTTTCTAGATTTCACTTACTGACAAGCTAGTTGGACAAAGAATGCTTAGACATACTACAATACAATATATGTATCCACCAAACGTTACTTACTGCAGCAATGCGCTGGCTGGAGGTAGAGGAAGAACATTTTTTTCTAGTTTACTATGCTGTAGCAGTTCAATATTTGAACACTGGGCAAACAAGACTACTTACAGATCGGATAAGGAAAGCAGTTTTTCTTGCTCTATTCTCAAAAAAAGAGGAGAGGATAGAATAAAACCTTCCAATGCTGAAGGTTTGCTGAAGGTTTGAGCAGCCTGATAACTCAACAGATTCTCCCTCATTGAGGGTTCTAATTCAGTAGCATTTTACCTTTCTATATTTTAGAGCATTCTTTTCAATATCATGACCATCCTGTAATACATCAATTTCAGTCATTTTCTCTCCTCCCTCTTCTTTCTGACATTAGCTCTATTTTGCCTCATAGCACAAACGTTACAATTATCCCAATAACAGTTGTCAAATAAAGATGAAATGCTAAATCAATGAATAACAAGCATCTGTGCTTCTAGCTAATTATTTTTTATGTAAACTCCTCAGTTCTTACCTTTTTCCCCACATATTTGCTCTTACCTACTGGCTGAGACACTATACTGAGCTAGACCCCTACAGCAGTGTTGTGTGATCATAACACATCACTGACAATACAGCTTTATTACCTGTCCCTTGGACTGGGCTCAATATTTATCTACGCACAGAGGCCTTCAACTTGAAGAGCAACTAACATGAAACAACTTCTCAAGCCCATAAGGCCATAGGCTTGAGAAGAGAAACTATTTCCATAGTGGTTTTCCATCACATGCATCAGATATCCAACTATTTCCCTCAAAACCTTATTGGAGGGTACTTAGATGGGAACACTACCAGTTAGACATAACTATAATTCCTAGAAAAGTACCAAGTATGATCTACAAAGAACACCCAGAGAACAAAGAACACCAAGCAGATTCATTTCTCCCCTCAAACCACGAGAACAAGACTTCTTCCACGTGGGCCTCCAATACTGCTGAGGGGAGCACTGGGCAGTATTCTGGGAGATGTGTTCAATTTTGCCAACCCCCAGCCCACCTGCACGTTGGAGAGACTCTAGTTTATGGGGCTATACCAAAGATGTCCCGAAACAGAGCATTTTCACTAGAGCAAAGGACAGAGAACCCAGAGAAGTCCATGTCGCCCGCTGTGTGCGGTACTAAGCAGCTGAGCGTGTCACCAGCAGCGTTATGTCCAACACCCTTACCGGTAAAATTTCTCTGCAGGAAGTTTTAACACACAAGTTTACTGTGTGAAAAGTGCAATGCATTACACTCAGAGCAGATGCAATGTTTGAAATTAGTAGATTTTAAATACAGACTATTTTCCTTTTTTAATCAAAATTAAACAGCAGTTTTGTGTTTGTATGTGTGTAGGTTCTGGACCTAAAAGCAAATTATTTATATTGGATCTTAATGATTGCTACACAGTGCCACTATCTTGTTTGCAGAAACAAAAAAAAACCAAAAAGATGTGTTTGTACACGTGCATGCCTGCATGTGTAAAATTTGAGGTAACAGTACTTTCTTTTGCCCTCTGGTGGCTTTCTGTGTCCCTACACGTAATCAAAGCCCCAAACCTAATTTTATAGGAGTCAGAAACATTTGCACTGGGAAAACAATTTGTTTTCCACATATATTTCAATGGATTTGATTAAGAAACTGAACTCAAGATATACAGGGGAAATCCAAAACATGGAAAAAAGTGATTTTTTTTTCAAAGTATTTAATTTCAAAATGGTCTGAGACTGTTTGAACCAACTTTATGAGTGCTCCTTTCCTTAGTCACTCATGCAACACAATATTTTTCTTGCATTGGTAAAAATCTGACTTCAAGAAAATCTCTATATTGTTATGCTTGAGAGAGATTTTGCTTTCATATTTCATTTTTCCTCTTTGTAGTTGGAGGAATTCATCAAGCTTTATCCCAATGGATTTATAACAAGGCTCCAAAAGGCTGAAGGTAAGAACAGAACAGGCATTCACTGTGAGCTCCCCAAAGAGAGTTATTACTGTCACGGTGTAAACCCGTAGTCTACTTCTGATACAGTTTCAGGTAATTCCACGCCACGTCAAAGGTGAGAACTTCTGAAGGATCCAGAAAATTTGGCAGTCCAAGTAGGACAGATGAACTTCACTGTGTACAAACATCAGTTAATGCATGTAGAGAAAGATAATTTAAGCCATCCTGACATGATGCTGCACTCAGAACTGGTTGTTACAACTCCCCAAAAGCTCTTGGTGTCACCACTGACAATTCTCCAAAGGGAATGAGCAGTAGCTACACAAGACAGCAAAACATTGGGCATTTTTACAAAGAGTACAGAGAATAACACAAATAATTATTTCACAGCTCCATAGAACACTGATACATCTCCAACAGGATGTGCAGTTCTGATGTTTGTATGTAAAGCAGTGCACAAGATTGGGTAAGCGCAACATAAATGAAGAGGATGGAACAAATGTCCTATTAGGAGATGTTCTATAGGTTTCATTCGTAAGGAAAGTGTCCTGGAAAGAATTAAGTTTATGGAAACAGAAAAGCAATGACAAAGTTTTGTTTGTTTGTTTAAAATCCATTATAGGAAAAACCTTGCAATACTAGAACTAAGTGGTACTCACCAAAATAGTACAAGACAGGTTCAAAAACAAAGGGCAGGGAGTTTCATCAGTAAAGAGCAGGCTGAAATTTAACATTCTAGAAGTTAGGGGAGAAAGACACCCTTGACTGGTTCAAAAAGGGATTAGATGCCAGTCTGTGCTGTTCCTACCCAGGATGTGCTGTTACTGCCCCAGGAGTCATGATACTGGTACAGATGAACCAATCTTTGTTCTGGTCAATAAGTTGGGAAGACTATTTGGAAGGAAAACAAAAAGCCCTAAGCACGTGAGAAGTGCCTAACTTTCATAGACACTGTAGCACGAAGGTCAAACACCTTATTGCACCTCACCAATCCGCTCCATACCAAAACTAACTTTCAATAACAGACAGAGATGGCTGTATTATTCCTTTTTTCCTTTTTTTTTTTTTTTGGCCTCTGTAGGTTTCCTGCCAGAACTGATAGTTATTGTCTGAGAAAAGCTTTAATTGTACACGTGCAAAGGTTATCTTGATAACCAATTCTGACCTCTACCTCCTTGAAACCATGTTAGGTTCCCATTTCTCCTGATCTATTTCAGAGATAAGTAGAAATCATATCTCAGCAGCTCTTCATCTGTTCCCTTCAACACCCAGAGCAGAAATGGAGGGGAAGCAATACTATGTTTTATGACAACTGATTCTTAAAGCAACACACACATGCACATCTTAACACAGAAGGCATGGACAGGGAATGAAATGAATGCACAGATTAATTTACATTCTTACTTTTCCCAAAGTTCACATAGTTGTATTACTACATTCAGGTGAACTGCAAATGACCCCTTATGGAGGAGTGCAAGCTGGAGAATATAGCCTGTGCATAGTAAACTGCATTTTTATTTATTTTTAATAGAAAAGGGTACTGTATTTAAAAATCAAAAGACACTCCTCCACACTTTTCTTAGTCATTAAAGCTACGTAACTGTTCATTAAAAATTAAAATTCTGAAAGCAGACTGATCAGTAGCTCTTCCTTCATCAGCACGCACATCCTGGGATGCCAGTTTCCCTGGTTATCCAGTCATCAAGACAAGAAAGAAAATCCAACTCAAAGGGAGAAAAAAGTGTTGAAAGGTGATAAGCAAAAGCTAGGGCTTTGTTTCTTCACTTTTAGGAAGGCAATAGAAAACAAACAAACCAAACAAAAAAAACACAACACTAGCTTTCCTTTCACAAAATGGTTTTCAAAATTTTTGCATTTACAAAGGCAAAAAGGAGACCTTCGCTGATAGCTGTTCTATATTTTAAACAGCTCTGCAATTGACAGACTACAGCCACTTTTCCCCTCCTGTGAAAGAAATCTCTTATTAGCAACAAAAATCAGACAGACCATACAACAGCAAATACCAATGTCATCAGTACAACAGATGTTTGTGCGTGTTAACAAGTCCGCCTGAGAATCTGAAATAGCGTGTAATAAATTTTCATTTCTGTAAGCAGGCATGTATACCTGTCCAAGTACAAATGCACAGATGTCAAAGTCATGTAGCTTGCCTAACCCCATGTTTTTTTTTTAATTTTCAAAATATCTCAAGATTTGCGTCACTTCCATGACACTGGGATGTAACAAATACACACCAAGCTGAAAGAAATTCAGTATTGCAAAGAACAGTTATCAGAAAGCCAGACTTCGCGGCTTATGCCTTCTTGAAGAACCATTTTCTTGGTTTTAAGCAATTTTGTTTCACAAGTCTAAAAATGGAATTTAAAATCATTAAAGCTTTTTGATAGTTTAAACTGCTGGAGGTGGTAATGAGATTTCAATAAATAAGAATTTTAAAGTATTTCCAGAGCTCCAAAGGAATACTGATCTTATGCAAATTCAAAAATAAAAGTTTTGAAGGTAGTAAATTTTATGAGTAAATTATGACAGTGTTTAAACAAATATTTAAAAATATGGTAGAGAAAGCAAGCAATAGAAGTCCTAAAACCAAATGCTTGGTAAGATATGTGCATTTGTAAATAAAACATATCTTTCATCCTCTGTTCCCACAAAAGTTTTCAAGAAGAAAACTGTAAGAATAACTGGTTCTGGCAATGTGTGCCTGCAGCCCAGAAAGCCAACCGTACCCTGGGCTGCATCAAAAGAAGCGTGGCCAGCAATGCAAGGAAGGTGATCTCCCTGTCTGCTCTGCTCTCCTGAGACCCCACCTGGAGCACTGCATTTAGCTCTGGAGCCCCCAGCGCAAGAAGGACACGGACATATTAGAATAAGTCCAGAGGAGGGCCACAAAGATGATCGTAGGACTGGAGCACCTCTCCTACAACGAGGCTGAGGGAGTTCAGGTTGTTCAGCCTGGAGAAGAGAAGGCAGAGGGGAGACCTTACAGCGGCCTTCCAGCGCCTAGAGGGGACCTACAGGAAATCTGGGGAAGGACTCTTTGTCAGGGAGCGTAGTGATAGGACAAGGGGTAACGGCTTTAAACTAAAAGAGGAGTAGATTCAGATTAGGTATTCGGAAGAAATTCTTTACTCAGAGGTGAGGCACTGGCACAGGTTGCCCAGAGAAGCTGTGGATGCCCCATCCCTGGAGGTGTTCAAGGCCAGGCCACATGGGGCTTTGGGCAACCTAGTCTGGTGGGAGGTGTCCCAGCGTTCACTTCAGAACAGGACACGTGAAGCTTTCTCTTGAATTCATCAGCATTTTTAGACATACCAGCACAGCACCTAGCAATCCTAATCTTAACCACCCTGTTGCACTAGTCACTGGATAAATGCTGTATCAAAATAGCACTATTCCAAAATACCGTCTTCTCCAGAAGCATCAAATTTTCTCAGAGAAAAGTGATTTGTCTCAATTTTGTGGAATAACCCTCACAACAGAACTATCATACCACTGATATCAGAAGAACAGAAACTCTTTACTGTATGTTCACAGCTTAAGTTTCATACATATCTTTATCATGTTTTCATACTATTTGTCTCATGTCTCCCTGAAACACATTCTCCAAAATAAGTAATTTGTATATTGTATAACAATCTGCAGAGGAGAACCATGACTTCTTTTTTGGCAACTCAAAGTCCAACCTGAGGCCAGCTGGCACAGTAGTGCTCACTCTTTTGCAACGTAAGCTGATAGAAGGAGGCTACACTCAAAACTAACAGTGATGTTCTGGGACTACCCCCGGGTGTCAATATCTCAAATTGCTAAACTGCACATGGGAATCCTAACAGTTTAACAGTACCCACTATTCCAAGTCCATTGTAATGCTGGTTGCACTGCTGTATGTATTCCATTACCTTGGCAGCATACAGTGATTGCTCTGTTATGACCCAGTTGCAATGCCATGGCCCTGCTCAAGTTACTGAGATACATACAAAACCTTAAAATCTTAGTCTAATGTCCTAAGACTACTCCTTTTACACTACAGGTTATAACTTCCAGCTAAAGATATCACTACCAGCAACACTGATATAATCAGAAAAACTTAGAGCAGCCAACTGCCTTATATCAAAAAATGATTATTCAATGTTAAGATTGTTATGGTCAGCAACTTTTATTCTTCACAAGCAAGCAAACATTGTTTTGCTCTTAAATCATTACCAGTGTTGATATACACTATTATCTCTGGTGACCAGCGATAGGACCTGAGGGAGCAGCATGAAGCTGCACTGGGGGAGGTTCAGGCCAGGTGTTAGGAAGTGGTTTTTCACTGACAGGGCACTGAAACAGGCTCCCCAGTGAAATGGTCACAGCACCGAGCCTGCCAGAGTTCAAGAAGTATTTGGACCATTTTGGGTTTACGTGGCAAAGTTTTGGTAGTGGATGGGGCTACAGGGGTGTCCTCTGTGAGCAGAGCCCAGCAGCTGCCCCACGTCAGATCAGAGCCAGCTCCAGACGGCTCCACAGGGATCCACTCCTGGCCAGAGCCGAGAAAGAATTTAAGAATGAATTTATTTCACCAATGATCTTCTCAGGAGATGGCATGAAAAGGAAGAACATAAGGTCTCAAGAAAGTAGGGGGAGTTGCCATGGATAAAGAGGAAAGAAAATGCAAAATAGAAACCAATAATCAAAAAATAGAACAGACATTTAGTCACAATAACAGATTTTTCTACTTACTGTAAGTGCTACAGAAAACACTAAATGCTAACACTGAAGAGACATCTTACTACTACAACATTTCTACAGTATTCTACAGAACCACCTGCCAAAAGGCTACAGACAACTTTGTGCCTTCTTGCTTTCTCACAAGTGGTTGCAGCCATACACTTGTCCCTTAAGAGACACATCCCTTACTTGCTTTTGAGATCTCCTTCCCTCGGATCTCCTTGTTACTCCAATTTCACTTCTTCCTTCACTCCTTCACCCTGTTTTTCAGCAAGCATATCCCCTAACAGACCTATGAGAGGTAACAGCACACTTAGGCAATGCCTAAGGTTATGCTCTTGAGATACGGTTATCTACTTTCAACCTGCAAGCGCACCCTTCACTTGCACGTAAAAGAAAACCATTTATCCATAAGTCAGAATAGCTGCTTTCAAACACTTTCACAAAATTCACCTTTACAGTAATGCACATAACCACCTAGATGTGATGAGAGGTTCAGCAGGCAAACAGCATTTACTACCAATGCAGAATTCTTATTCTGGATTGGACCAGCATTTATATATAACATCTCTAAGTATTTAAATACTTACCAAAAATTGTTATTTTTGGATGATAATTTTCCCTGAGCATATTAGGATCATTCACCTTATTTACTGGATATTCTGCTGTTCAGGGAGCTTAATCAAGAAATTCAGGAAAAAGCCATCCATTGCTGGAAAACTAGCATGGCTACAAAACTCTTAAGTTGTCCTACAGAAGAATTCCCCTGCATTCTCTTTTAACGTAGTTGAAATTTACTTTCTACAGCACAGAGAAGTGCTTGCAAAATATTCCATCTCCATTTTAGCAGCATCCTGAAGTGGCAGGTGAGAAAAGGGGAAGGATGCATACAGGAAATGGGACAACAGATTTAAGTTTTCTATGTGAAACACATGTTCAAGACACAGATGTTCACAAAAACCACACACAACCTCTACCCACCCCTGTGCAACCACCTAACTGGGAAACGTTTCACATACTCTGTGACAGTGTATTATGAACTGGACTGACAAAAAGGGCATCATTCAGAAATCAACCCATTTCCAAGTTCTCCCCAACTTCATCTTACCCCAGAGATCTCACTTTCTTCAGCCAACTCCAGGCTTTCACTATTCACTTCACATGCAAGAACTTTATATTAGTGACACAATATTTTTCCCTGCCTTGGGACACTGTTAGGAGTCTACTCGAATGCTTTCCTACTTCCTGTAACTCCAGCAATACAGACTTCATATAAATAGTATTTCAGCAGGAGACCCTGTTGTAGAACAATGAAAAGCCGACAAGTTTTATTTTCCAAGCTACTCTCCTCTACCATGATCTACAAACTTTCCGGCATTTTATCTCATCACAATGAAAAAATTAACCTAATGTAGGCCATGATGCTCCTCTGAATGCTGAAACAAAACTTCTTTCAGACTTTAATATTACACGTGAAATGATTTTCCTTAAGGTGAATAGAGCTCTTGGATAGCTACCAAACACCTGCAAATTTGAAGACTAATTTATCTTCATTTTTATATTCATTTTCTATGTAGTGTATCATTCTCATTGGTTTATGTCTTTCTTTGGAGGTTACAGTCCTGACCCTCACCCCACCCCATCATTATTCTTTTCTGATATTTAAAAGTGTACTTCTAACCAAGCTGTTATAACCTCCTTAATTACTTTGTCACCTTTCTTATTCGTGTTTTTGAAAGTGTCACTCCTGTAGCACTTTAATTTAGAGAAAGTAAGGAATTAATAGGCAATTGACTGAAGCTACTCAGAATAACAGAAGGAAGAGCGTAAAGTTCCTAGGATTGTTCTGATGTAGATTTTCTGTTAAGTACTGCATTCCCCTTTTTATTACTGGGCCACTGCGAGAAAATAACTTCTGCTTCACTAAGTACAGTAACTTTAAGATGCAATAGACATTATATACAAATAAACCCATGTAAATTTTCAGTGATAAAGCATTAGCCAAAGTTCAACTGTAGCCAGCTCTTTGCCACCTGTATTACCACAGCCCCAAACCTTATGTGGAATCATAGAACCATTTAGGTTGGAAAAGACCTCCAAGATCATCAAGTCCAACTGTTAACCTACTGCTGGCAAGGCTAGCACTAGACCATGTCCCTATGCACCACATCTACATGTCTTTTGAATACCTCCAGGGACGGTGACTCAACCGCTTCCCTGGACAGCCTGTTCCAGTCTCACAACCCTTTCAGTGAAGAAATTTCTCCCAATATCCAACCTAAACCTCCCCTGGTGCCATTTGAGGCCATTACTTCCTCACACAAGAATCCATCCTTTTGGCTGTTTGTTTGTTTTTCCTTCTTCTTCAAACCTAATCTTTATTATTAGAAGTTAGATTGTTAAATTTCAAAGTTAGAAGATTACAAAAATCATTTTTGCCTTAATTCTTACCTATTTCAAAGCTGTCAATAGTAATCTTATCCTGCTCAAAAAAATCTCTGATTCAGTTGACTTGGCACAATAGAGGGGAAAGATGGAAAGATGCATCACTGTCACAAAACTGACTAGCAGTGCATAATTTCACCTAGGTATCTAAAATATTAATTTTAGAAGTCTGCTTCCCCACCCTCAAGATATTCAGACATGTTTTAATGCAGTTTTTCCTCTTATACTTACCTTCTTTCACATATTTATACAACTTTATCCTTACAATCTGGGCATGTGGTATAAAATACAGCATTCCTAATTCTTACAGTGCTCACAATAACAAATAGCTGCCAAACTCAAAACCAAACAAGTTATCTCAGTGTAATGATTGCCCAAAATAGATGGAGACAATGTAAAATGATCATTTTGCTTATATGGAAGGATCCGATTATGGTAATAAAACACATGAAAGCCACTAGGTTCACAGGTTGCTATGCTGGTATCTCCCCCTGCACTATCATCAAACTTGTTTAAAACCTTCTAATAAGTAAGTCACCTAACAAATCACCTCTAGAAAGAACATTTATTTGTGGTCTTATGTAGGTCTCATGTAAATACCAGAGTTGATAACCTCTCATCACCTTGCTGTTCAGCTACACAGGGGGGAAAAAAGCGCATAAATTCTATGAAGTCTTTCCCACTACACAGCAGTTTTTGTTTTGTTTTAAAGAAAACACACAAGTGTTTCCTCCCACACACAAACACACCACCACCAAATTCAAATTGTAGGACTTCTATTTCAGTATAGAAGACACAGGAGAACGAAGCAGTCTTGGAACCTTCTCTCTAACACAAGGTTGAGCAGTAGCAATGTACAACTCTGCAGCTGACAGATGCATGAAGTCTGAAACTCACTACTTAATTCTCAAATTCTTAGACTTTATTCCATGAAAGGATACACTAATATATACTAAAAGAAACAATATTTACTCAGGCTGACAGCACAGATTTCTTGCTTGTCAGAGAGAAAAAGTACCCCTTCCTCAAGTGATGCAAGGGGATTTTTCACACCTCATAACAGAAAATCTTCACACCCACCTTACCTAGGAAAGGCACCAAGATCCTTAATCTCAACAGCCGTGCACTTAGTGTTAGGTTACACAAGGAGCACTCCTACTGTTTCCAATGAGATATTTAGATAATTTATAGTTCTCTGTGGGCACGTCTGCATTAAATATATGACAAACAACACTATATACAGACTTCACCTGCAATTTTAAAGGAGCTTGATGCTGGCAAGATGCAGTTTGGAAAGACATTTACTTTCACTTTCAAAACCAAACATATAAAGAAATAAAAAGAATGAAGCCTAAAATAACAGGAGTATTTTATTTGATGTGCTTTGCATTAATCAGGTAAGCAATACTTCGGTTTTGCTGCATTCTATGACATGAATGCAAACAGACTTGTAACCTGGATGATCTAAGGATAGGAGACAGATGAGGTATAATTAATGGCACAGCACATCTACCGAACATTGTGTTGGTAACTCCTATTTTTAAGTTTTTACACACAGCCAGATGTTCCATCCCTGTGCATTCAAAAAATACCAAAATACTTAAGTTCAAAATTGTTAGAAAGAACTTACTTTTATTGTAGCAAGTTGCAAGTACACCTTTATCTGCAGGACTGGCACTAATGTGCCAGATTTCACCCACTTGATGAAGAAGCACATTTTTGTTTATAATGTTATTTTCATCATCAAAATCTATGATGTGAATCTGCAAATACAATAAAAGAGAACATTAGGATTTCAAATGTTTTCCTGTGGGTCTTAATTATACATGACTGCACAAAACAATGTAATGAGAATTTTATATCTGATATCTACTTTAATTAATTGTTATACTTCCAATTTAGCATATTATCGATTTCATGCAGGATAGACTTTTCTAGAAAAACAAGCCATTTCCCTGTTTTGATGAAATACCATGTTTATTCTTCTCAATTTTGCAACTTAAGGCTTGAAGGTGATTTTTCCTATTACAGTTAATAGTAAATAAACCACTAGTATTGCAATTCAACACTTCTAGCAATAAACAGAAATAACAACATCACAATCCTTAGTCTAAACATCTGCACGAATCCTGCACTGAAGTCAAATTTAAATATCCTGTGAAGAAAGAATGGGAGAGGGGAAAACGACTGTTTTGAAACAGAAATACTACAAACTCAGTAGGAAACTTTGAGAGTTCACTTCAAACAATCCTACATCTGTACCAATATATAAAGCTGTACCAATTACTAAATTATTTGGAAATATAATAAAGTCTAGGCTACGTGCAAAAATAAAACACTGAACTGAAAGATTAAGAATATTTGGTTTTCTTTTTAAAATCACTAGCTCTGTCTTTTAACAGATATACCTTACTCTTGTTTTTTCTCCCTACTGTTAGTGTTTTCTTTTCTACAGCTGCCTCAGAAATAGAAGAAATTGAGAAAGATTCCAGCCTGACACAACACACACAAGTAACCTCAAGAGACTAATTCTAGTAATCTCATTAAGCAATATTATACGCTATTTTTCGAAATGGCTGAATTTACACGTTACCTCTTTCCTTCTCCTCCCAAACACTGTCAGCAGCAATTGCTTCCTCAAATATCATGCTGGACCTTACCACCTGTGTTCTTCCACTCCACCATCCCAGCCATAAAAGCACTCCTGCAGTTGACAGCAAGCTGCCTTTTCAAACTGGACTCCATTTGTTGCCCTAAATCTGCACATCTATGCAGGAATCAGGACTCTATTTATCTCCTGCAGCAACTGCATCTCCATCTTCCTGTCCAACTTCAAGTGACCTTCCTGCCTTCCAAAACTCTCCACAGTCATGTTGCTCAGACTTACCTATAGTTCCCCTTTATTTTGGCTTTTTTTTGATCTATTCCTCGTGTCCTAATTCGAGTGTTTCTTTATCTACGGAGGGTACTTGTTCATTTCATCATTAAAAATCACTAACTTCATCACCAGACATCACAACCCTCTGTACCTGCTCTTATCAGATGTATTTTGATGTTCTGAATCAACTTACAATTTGAATTGTAAAAGAGCTATTTTATTTGTGAACAAACTCAGAACTCCGAGGTAAAGAATAGCAACATATTCACAACCTTAAGGCAAAACTTCCAACAGGATCAAGGCATAAGGAGCAATTCCTATTTTTTTTTTATACAGTAAAAACATAATTGGCTTTTACGTCTCAAAGTGGATCCCTCAAATTGACTGAATCAGATATTTAACAGAGAATTTATTATTTAACAATATTTAATTATTTATTTAACAGAGAAATTCTGTGAACTATGTGAAGATCTTACTTTAAAAATTAAAATTTTAGTTTTTTTTGCACAAGGCACGATCAGATCTGCTTAATTGGTTTGTTCTCAGTTATCTAAAAAAAAGGGGGGAAGGAAACCTTCCCCTGGAGTCTCCTTCAGCAGCTCCACTGAAGTCCCTACAGGTGAACTACAAATCAAAATTCCATTTACTTCACTTGCACGTATTCTGTGCCTGCACTAACCAGGTTAAGAGGGTCACTTGGCACAGAAAGTAAAGGACTTCAGCCATCTGAAGCCCTTTAAAAACACAGGTAACCGATTTCTCCTCTGCTGTTATATTTCTGCCTCAGCTGACATCACCAATTGCTGGAGACCCTGCTGGAACACAGAACTAACCAATTAAAGGTCCAGGCTAAAACTTTCAGGAAATACGGAATTTAATTCTTATATGAGGATATCATTTATAACCTTTCAAGTTGAAAACTGCTATCTTTTACAGCATATCAAACACCACAGTCCTCCAGTTCATCAGCTTTACACAAAGAACCACAAAGTTCCAGACACACCCTGGTGTCTTTATGCTATCGATCCTCTTAACCTTGTACATCTGAATACATTAAGTTTTATTTATCATATGGAATGGCAATTATGCTAAAGACAATAAATTATCATAGAATTCTCACAGTACCAAGTACGGTACCAGTGCGATGCCACGAAGACAAATACTAGCAGAAACATTCACCTATACTAACTGTCTTACACAAGCTCCATTTCTGCATGTTGTCATCCTTCAGTTATTGAATCCCTGGCTTTCTAACTTTTCCCTGTACAGTACAGAAGTGAGCCTCACCTGGGGTAAATCAGTGCAGCGTATGGACGCTATAGACAAGGATGCCAAAAACAGTAAGTGTAAGCCTACAGGTAGAATTTCCTCAACGTGACTGTAGCGTCCTGACTAAGGAGGTTTGTTATCCTAGTTCTAATGGAAGACACCTTCTGGAAGTGAGCAGTTTTATTATCAGTAACTGCACAAAGGAGTTACCTGTCTGCTGTAATTATGGTGGGAAAGGCCTGAACACAAGCCCAAGTACTGAGGAAAAAAAGTAAAGATTTGAAAGAACAAAATTATTTGATTCTCCTGTAAGTTTGGAGAAATTACAAGTGACAGAAATGACTATTGCAAGGAGACTAAAACTACTGCTTTCAGAACAAGATCACTCTTTTTCTTCAATTATGCAATCCCCATAACTGATTTTCTTACATCAGGCTCTCATGGGCTGCAGAGGAGACATGGGAACTGTTTCAGCCTGACCACTGCCATGCTCTGTCCTTACATAATGCCATGCCATTAAGGTAAACCATTAGAGTATTTTGGATTCTAACAAAAAAGACTGAAGATAACCAGGAGAGTTCTGAGAAAGACAGATCAAAACACAATAAAGTGCAGTATGTTTCCTGCATACATTTCCGAAAACATCCGGTAAATGCATCAAACTAAGAACAGCAAATGAAGCTGCAGTTCAGTTCTTACAAAAGCCACCTCTGTAGCCTCCCCGCTACTCTCATCCACCTGACACCTACACCCAATACAGTTTTCCAATTGTTCTGGCACTCAAGATCTCCTTTCAGTATGAACATATTTATTGAATTTTAGTCATAAAAAATAAGATTACTGTAAAATTAGAAGTACCGTATTCTTAACTACAGAAGAAACAGCCCAACAGAAATTGAGCCAATCTCCCTCAAATTTTAAACTTACTGAATTTATGATAAGAAAGTACACAGCTGATTACCAATAACTAAAAAAAAAAAACAGTTTATGAAGCTTCACATACACAGAACTATACGCATGTCAGGAGTCCCATAAGAGACAATCAAGACATACTTTGCATGTCTTCCATGCCTTAAAGACAGCTCCAGAGAATCTAAAGATTTAAATCCACAAAAACACAGCAGTTGCTTCATTAAGTCAGTCTGATTTAGTCATACAATTTAAAATAATTTAATCTTCCAGAAATATACACATTAACTTACATTTCTTAACAGTATCTTTGTATCCTACTCACAGAAGTCTTGAACTTGACTATCACTTAAAGTTCAAACTGATATGGGGAGTGGGGGATAGAAGGAAGAAATTTGAAAGATATGGGAACAATGTTAGAACAAAAAGAGAAGAAAAAATTACAACTGACATTTGACCAAAAAATTACCTGATTATCATATCTAAGAGACTGTGTTCCAACCAAAAATCTTATTGCATCCGTTTCTGCTGTCTGAGGTGTTAAAGCTCGAGCCTAGGGAAAGAGAAAGCCATTAGAAAAGTCCCATTAATACAATCCACTAACTTCAGCCAAAAATCTTTAATCTTATGTATCTATCATTTCAAACATTATATTCTTACAACTTGTACAGTTTCCTGCCCTTTATGTCTATTTTAGTTAATACATTTTTCTGCAGTTTCTCACATTTGTGACGTGCATGGAAGATACAGGTCCTAAATGTATTATCTGGCCTTCATCATAAGTGAAAACATTCATCGTTAAAGCAATTCTTCCAAATTAATTCCCTTTCATGAATCAGGAATGAAGAAAAACAAAACAGAACAACTCTTAAATATATTGGCTATGATATAAAAAAAAAAGCTTTTATTGCAGAAGTTTCCACACCACTGCTCCCCCCAAACAATTCAGACTGAAGAACCCCACATAAAAATGAAGCCATCCTTTTCCTCAGCACTAAACACCAAGCTTAGAAAAAAGAATTTACAAACAACTCATTTTTTCTTTTTCAATTCTAGACCACTAAGAGTTGTCTGAATGACTGGAGAATTAACTTGTTGTTTATCTACCAAAAATTGTCATAATCCTACATGATTGTAATATTACGGTTAATGAGAATGCTAGATTCTTCACCTTACAACAACCACAATCTTGGAAGGAGCAAATCAACAGTTAAGAACCTCCTATATATGGAAGACACTGAGAAATAAACTATAGTTTGAATTAATAATAAACCACAAGAAACCCATAAGAAACTAATAATGCATAGTTATTAGTTTGTACTAGCCAGTAGTAGAGGCTCAGCTAATTTTGAGTTCATGGTAGATAAGCAGAATAAACTTATTCATAAAGGCATTTCTAGCAACCATAAATAAAGTAGCATATATCCACTACTTTCCCATATAAAAAAAATAACCTAATAATGAGTTCGTTGTGTATTTTTCTTTTTTAAACCTAAACACGGAGAGATAAAAAACAAAACAAAAAAGCCAGACCTTTGCAATTCATACCCTACTTGGCACAAAATAGTTCAGATTTCTTCATACACTGGAGCCTACATGGTAAGCAAGTACTTCAGGACTCATAGCTGCAGACTGGCACTGCGTACTGCCCTCGTGTTTTGCAGCTAGCCAGTGATTACATTCTGTATTCAGGCCCATTAGCTTCAAGATAGTCTTGTCTAAAACTTACAGATTAATATCATAAAGATGCCTAGAAGCTTGGAAAGATGAATTTCAACTAGATCACAACACATATACTTAAAACAACGATGTAGTACTAGCATAGCAACTTGAAGAGACTGATTTTTCTTAAACAAGGCAACGCAATCCAGGCCCTTGTCTGGCAACAAAAACAAGAATAAACTTATTTTTCAGAAAAAAACTCTGAATTACACAGGGTGGATACATCTTGCATCTGAAATATTAGAAAGTAATTTAGACAATGTAATATTTTGCTCAATCTTGAGCATAAAAGGTTAAAAAAAGTAATGAGCTTAGTAAGTGTAGGCTACTAACGTAACATTTATACGGGTGGGTAAAAAACACTAGAGAACATGGTTCAGTTTGTGCTCAAAACACACTCAAATGTAGGTCAGAGACCAGTTTGAATCTGTACTGATGTGTTTTTGCTCTCCTATTTATACAGCACTTACCTACAACAGGCCTAGACAGTGTTTCTAATTGACAGAAACAATAGTTCACCAAGAAGACTGCAGAAAAGCTTTTGTTTTGTCTTAAGAAGCATTTACATTTACAGATCTCTGAAATAGAAGCTCTTTGCTAGACCTCCTTTCAATTACATTGAAATTAACACTAGAAGTAAGCCAATGGCAACGTGTCTCTTTCAAGCAAACAAGCTTCCTTAGTTTCTGCAAGTTGAGCAGAAGAAGAGACCTCCAGGATCCTTAATATAATAAAGAAACAAGGGGCATTTTCACCCTTTTCCAAGCCTTTCAAGTAGATCTAATGTGTTCGCTTTCACGAATGAATCGTGTTAAACACAAAATGCCCAAACTAAAATGGTAAATTACTGTTTATTGTCCATCATAAAAGACTACAACATCCATATTCAACATCCATATGGGGTTCAAACTCATCCGTTGTTCACAAGTAAGGACCATCTGACTCTTGAAATGAACAGAATTATGATGGGCTATCATGGAGAGAGATATGTCTAATTTCGTCTACTTGTAGTTACATTTTGAGAAAAAGAACGCTGTTTCAGCAGGCAAAGCCACTGAATAACCCTTGTGATGAACCAAGTCTCTGCATTGGGAGCGCTGTCAAAAGTCTAGAAGAAAAGTGCCTCAGAGTTGCCATCTTGCCCTATAACCTGTCAGAGGAGGTTGCAATTAACATCTTTCAAAAAGCATCCTGCCTCATGGTTGCAGCAATTAGAAACTAAACAAAGAGCATAGTATAATGAGTATCCATTAATCTAGACCAATAAAGCTCTATCTTATACAAAGCCAGTTATCTAAGGAACACTGAACTGCATATAGACCTGAAAGGATCTATATCCCAAGATATTTAAGTTTAATTTACCAGGAAAATTGACACGATGCATGGTATCACACACTGGCCAGCAAAGCCCCACCTAACTGGTGCTTCTAGACAATGCAACAACCTAAGTAATTAGACCACCTCATTTATAAAGAGGGTCTAAGATTAGGATAAAGGTTATTAACAATGTGAGAGTAAGGCATCATGAGCTATGAGGAACCTTTTGTTTACAGGTCTAAACTTCTTACTCACCACGAAGCTCAGACAGGAACCTCTATAAAAAAATGTGTACGGCTTAAAACCAGGTAAAGAGTGTTATAAGACCGGGATGATACTGCAGCAGCCCAATTGTGATCAATATTCCCAACCAAATACTTTAACAGCCTAAAAGGAATTTTAGAAATACACAGTCAAAAATCCCACCCAACTAACACAAAGCAGATACCACCTTTGCAAAGCAAACACCAAGGACTTCTCAATGCCATCTGCCAAGAAAACCAAATGAATCACAGGCCTTCCGAAGTCTGTGCATTTATTCTGCATAGTATTCTGTAGCTTCTCCAGTCCTGATTTATTCCACAAAATTAAGGGTTACACACACAACAAAACAGAAAACCCACAGAATCTAACGATGATTAATTCCTCCTTGTGTTTTCAGAAAACAAAAGTCTCTATGGATGACAACAAATGCTGCCCAACATGTGCTGAGATCCAGGACACAGCATCGCTGCACTCCAAAGGCATTTCTGACCAGCACACTTTGCATCACAGGGCTACAGCTGCCTATTCTGCCTGCACGGAGTCTTCCAAGGTGACAAAATCGGTCTGGAGAGAAACTGAGGTTGAGGAAGAAAGGGGGAAAAAAGTTTAAGACTCCAGTGTAAGGAATATCACATGTACTGGAATACTGAAGTACACTATTTCATGCTTAAAACAGAAACACCTGTTTCCATGTCAAAATCAAAATAAACTTAATAAAAAATAAACTGTACTGCTACAGTACAGCTAAAGCTATTTTTAAGCTTTCTAAAGCAAGGTGTGAACTCATAGTCAAACAGACACCAACCTGAACAGTCTATAGCAATGGTCACACTAAAATTCAATATGGGTCAGAGAGACAGAATCAAGCCAAACGTAATGAACTGGTGTTTCTTCATTTACTGCATCCTAAAGTACTTCATAGAGCCATAAGTTACATACCTGGAGAGGGAAAAGCCTATGAATACAAAAATAAAAATTATAAGATGCATTCATAATGCATCATCTGTTCCCAAGATAGTCAAGCTGCCATGCTTTTAGTAGCAGAAGTGCAAGTTCTGAATGAACTTTGAATAAAAATTATACCACTATCATAGCAGAAAAGAAATAAAACTAATACCATAGCAAAAAAAACACCTTGGATGAACAGAAATAAAAAGGAGAGGGATCGTGGTAATAGGGTGATGGAGGCATGAAGGCTCATTGGGGTAGTAATGAGTTACTTGAGCGTGGGTTTTTCTAGAAAAGAGAACAAAAATTTAAATTATTTATTAGTTTCACACATGATCTGAAATCCAATGTTAGCTTTTCCCACTGGAGATGGAACATCTCATATTGAGATTTCACATCACCTCCCCATAAGCAAATATATAAATAACAAATGATATAGAAAACATTTTCCCTGCTACTATTCCTGTAACTGAAAATGCAGCCACAGCACACACAACCAGAAAGGAAACATTGTCTACTCCATTACCAGAAAGTAAATCCTTCCTTTACTATATGGATTGAAGGATTAATTGCAGACATGGAAACACGACTAAGCACTGCTTATGGGTGTCCACGCTCAGACTGCGTTACTTGTGAAGTTACGCATTCTGGGCTTAAATTTTGTTCACTGACCTGAAATCTAAGGGGTTTGGTTTGTTTGTTTGCCTTAAATTTGGATCTTTGCAGTCAGACTATAACTGCTTCGGCAGCAGTTACTGCCCTTTCCCACTTAATAGCAGAGTTAGAACAATAACTGAAGTTGAACACAAAGTCCTCCTTTGTTTCACTTTATTTATTTAGCTTAAACTAATCCACTGTTCATTTAAAGTGCTTAAAGGAGAAGAGCACATCTGTGTTCTTCAAGGTACACAGCAACACACAGAGGCAGCAAAGACAGGTTTGCAACATGGGAAGATTCAGACTAGACATTACCAAAAAAATTCTCAGTGATGGCTGTCACACACCAGAGCTATGTTGTGGAATCTCAACCCAGAAAATAATCAAAGCTCAGTTGGAAAAGGCCCTTGAATAGCCTCATCTATTGAACGTGCTTTGAGAAGGGGGTTGAAAAAGGTGACCTCCGCAGGTCCCTTCACACCCAGGTCATTTTGCTGTCCTATGAAAGACCCTTGCAGAAGTAATCAGAGGTGGTCACACAGTTTACACAATCTTCATCAGTAAAACCATACAGATTGTCATTATAGCTCCTGTTGATGTGAGTTATTATACCAGATTTCCATCCCTATCTCCAATATGGTTAGTTATGCACCCACTAGAAGATCACATCTTACTTCTAACAATGCGCTTGTTTGGTTTTTATCAAAAACACAGTGCTGATGTGTCCCTGATGTTGCTTACTTCAGAAAGGCATCTCCACTTTTGAAAGCTTAACATTGCTTCTTACTCAGTTCAGTCTGTGCCAGAGAACTGAATAATTGCCTAATCTGCAGCAGAAGAGAAACTCAGAACCCAGAACTGCTAGAGATTCAGATATCTAGTAAGCCAACAACTACCATTGGCAATTCACAGACTCATGCGAAACTGCACTGCCCTGTGTCAAAGACAAAGGTGCAGACACATCACTGTCAAGAAAGCATACTCATTGGGGAAAAGAAAAAAAGTATAAAACTGGTTCAAAAATATTTTTAAAAAATGAACGTTGATAGCAATGAAGTGTTAAAGAGTTTGTAAAAGTTCACATAGAATCATCAAGGTTGGAGAAGACCTCCAAGATCATCTGGTCCAACCATCACCCTACTACCAATGTCACCCACTAAACCATGTCCCTAAGCACCACGTCCAACCTTTTCTTAAACACCCCCAGGGGCGGTGACTCCACCACCTCCTTGACCAACCCGTTCCAATGTATGACTGCTCTTTCTGAGAAGAAATGTCTCCTCATTTCCAACCTGAACCTCCCCTGGCACAACTGGAGGCCATTCCCTCTAGTCCTATCACTAGTTATCTGCAAGAAGAGGCTGACCCCCAGCTCCCCACACCTTCCTTTCAGGGAGTTGCAGAGAGCAACAAGGTCTCCCCCGAGCCTCCTCTTCTCCAGACTAAACAACCCCAGCTCCCTCAGCTGCTCCTCATACAACTTTTGTCCCAGGCCCTTCACCAGCTCCGTAGCCCTCCTCTGGACACACTCCAGGACTTCAATGTCCTTCTTGTAGTGAGGGGCCCAAAGCTGAACACAGCACTCGAGCTGCAGCCTCACCAGAGCTGAGTACAGGGGAACGATCACCTCGCTGGTCCTGCTGGCTGTGCTATTCCTGATACAAGCCAGGATGCCGTTGGCCTTCTTGGCCACCTGGGCACACTGCTGGCTCACGTTCAAGTGAGCATTGACCAACACCCCCAGATCCTTTTCCTCTGCACAGCCTTCCAGCCACTCCAAAACTCTACCCACATGAAACATTTCCAGCCACATGAAACCCTACATGAAGGCTCTACCTACTTATTCCAATATATAATTAGAAGACCAAATTTATACAAGCACGACAGAAGCCTTGCTACATCAATCTGAAGTAACGCCTGATTATTATTGTCTATTTGTGGCCAAATGAAGATGAGATACTGTTTCACCTAACATGAACTGGCTACCAGATTGTAAGAACACTTGTTAAAATGATTCAAGGAAGAAAGGACTAGAAATTTGGAAATGATCATGCACCTTCTTGAATCAGATTTTGCTGAGCACACTGCAGGCAAAGCACAAAGATCCTGTGAAAGTGCAGGAAATGGCCAAACTGCCTGATGAAGATACAGCAAAGTGTGCTTGGAAAGGAATGAAACAATGAAAAAAAAATCCTACCGTTGCCTTGAGGAAAATTGAACTTTCAGGGAAAGCCATTTAGACTAAAGCTAGTAAGACCCACTCCCAACAGGAACATTGAAGATGAAACCAAGGAAGAGAAAAAGGTGAATGAAGAGGTTGCTATAAGCTGTGGGGAAAATATTTTTTCCCCTCCAGTGATGGGGAAACAGGTGCAGCTACACACCAGAGAAAAGTTGACCCAAGAGCAAATTGCAACAATCTAAGGAAACGAACAAAGGCAGGCTTGAGCAAAGACTTCAAACTTCTATGCCAAGAAGACAGACGTACTCATCAGGACAAACCCAATCTGTCAAAAGTTACTCCTGTCAGGCACACGTGCTTAACAGATCCTATTGCATATAATAGGATTGAATATAAAACAATATGATTGTAATTGCGGTGAAAAGAGTAACAGGCTCAAAGTGAATGAAGCTTTGACACCATGTAAGAGTTGCTCCCTTGTCTGAGAAAGAAGTCTTGAAACGAATCACACAATGGACAAAGAAGACAACTGCAAATGCTCAGCAGAAATACACATTTATTTATGTAATGCAAAGAGCATGTAAAAACCTAAAATACAAGTGTGACTAATAGGGTATAAAGTGGTAGAAGCAGCACTCACCATGCCAGAACACAGGGAACCCCAACTGGAAAGGGGGTTTCACACAAGCTGTGTGTGATGTTGGGCAAAGACCCCCTTCTGTCAAACCCTAACAACCCAGCCTCCTGGCAGAAGGACAGAATAATGAAAACCTCAGAGAAAGCAATGGGACAGACTGCAGAGAGAGGGATCCTTGGCAACAGCAAGAGATTATCCAGAGGAAGACAGTGACAAGCCTCTAAAAGATAAAGTTTGGTTTAAAGTGAGTATCTTAGGCTGTTACTACCTAGGGTGTTAATACGCAAAAATAAATAAAGTCAGTTGAGTAATCTCAATACTTCTACAAATTTTGTCTAGCTGATGCACTGCATTGGTTTGGTATCAGTAAACAAAACACTGCCCCTAACACGTGAATATCTGCATTACATGCAATACGATCAGAAGAATATGCGTAGCCCATGTATCATCTGAAAATCATATAAACAATCTGTACTAACTAAGCAGTGGAATTGCAATGCAAGATGTAAAGGACACAGTATTTGGTTTGCAGCCCCCAAACCTGAATTTAAAGTCATTTGACCATCTGTTTATGCTCAAACCCAGAAACAGCCTGCAGCCACTTGCAGGGGAGGGGGAGGACAAGGGCTGGCTTTGCTGCTGCCCCATTCTGGAGGGAAAAAGCTGTCGTCCTTCCACCCCAGGGATGCCCCAGACTTATGGCATGCACGATACTTTCGTCTTCTGGCATATTTTCAATTTTCAAGCAGGTACACCTTGCTCTTTACTAAAGTAGGACACCCTTGCTTCTCCCATCACAGCAGGAGACCCTCCTCCACCAACTGTCAGAAGCTGCAGTGAACCCACCGGAGAAGAGGCTGGCAGCACACGCAGCCCTAGCGCTCTGCCAGCTGCTCTCAAACCCTGTAAAACCCAATTCCCACCACCAAGCTATTCCAAAGACTGACAGCCTCTGTAAACCTTCACAGCTACAACAGCAACCCTCACTAAAAGGTGCATGGCACAATCATCCACAGAAATCCCCCTTTCACGCTGTCACTGCTCACTTGTAATGAGCAATCATCCTTCATAGCTCCTACAAGTCCACATAACTATAGCTTCTTATTGCCATTAGGCTCTACCATAGCCAGTATTACCGAGCTCCTGCTAATTGCTTGAGGCTTTAAAAAGAAGCAGTTTCCATCTCATCCACTTCATACATTATGAAGATCTTTGGAGGATTACTTGACGGAGTTTTGCATTTATCTACTTTTTTTGTATGTGTTTCTCCAATAAGCCTTTAAACCCCTTAAATATGTTTGACTGGAGCTCCACAGATATGCATCCTGGAGGACATGAAGTGGGAGGCAAATAAAAAAACTAACTAGAACTATTCTTATGAGTACCAATTCTGTACATTTTAATCCAGGCTGAGAGCAAAGTAATACCGGGAAAGAAAGAAGCCTGAGAAAAACACCAGGAATTTCACTAAGACATTATCATGCAGTTTCTTGAACCAACTGAATTTTCTAAATAAATCCTCCAAAGACATCTCTAAAGCAATAATCAAAACGATCATCTTCACTGAGAGAAACAAGACAGTTTTCTCTCATCTCACAAGCCATCAGAAAGGCTGTCCCAAGGAAGAAGAAAACTCCACAGCCAACAAACCATAGCCTCTGTACCTGCTCCGCTTCTGTACAGGGGGCATGGCTGAGCCTAAGAGGATGCAGAGGTTTCCCTCGGTACTGCACGTGTGGCCTGCATCTTCCGGCAGTCCAGCTGCTCCCCCTCTCCTTCAAATAAGTCTACACCTGCCTTCTACCAGAAGAAAGATAAATCACTAGAGCTATTCTCAGTGCATATTAATTTTATACATACACCGACATTGTACACAACCTGTAATCCGGTCAGTATTTCGCACTGCTTTAAATTGGTTTTCCTGAAAAGTCACATTTTCCTTTACAGAAATTAAGTCTTGCCTTACTCTTACAGGCAGGCATAAAACTAAATCAACAGGACTCTGATCATATTTGTAAAATCTGCTAACAAGCAGCTAAAAATTTCAGTAGGGGTCAAGTATTGCTTACTACTACAGGACCACAAAGCAGTACACAAACAGTGACAAAGCATTAATGTGCTCATCAAGGATGACTTCAGCCAGTCTGAATCTCAGGGTGCAGCTGTAGCTGCTCTTGTGTTGCACAGCCCAGCAGCCACCCAGCAGGCTCTCAACTGCCCTGCTCTCAGGTGTGTTACACTTCGCTCTTGGCTTTGCAAGATTTCGGTGGTTTTGGTGTTGGAGTTGGCTTTTTGTGTGTTTGTTATTAGGGGGGTTGTTTTTGTTTTGGACATGCAACATTGAGGATTACCTGACATACTAAAATTCATCTCAGTATCTTCAAAATCCATTAAATATGCCATAATTACCATTCTCTGGCACAAGGTACTATCTCCCTCCCGCCCCCCTTGCTACTAGCTTGCTGCTGCATGCTTTTGAAAAAAGGTGGGATATAGGTCATGCCCCCAGGAGTCACAGCTGGCATTGCAACCAAGCCAAATACTCATGTCCTGGAAAGCACCCTCCGCACATCTCGTGTCCAGAGGTATAAGCATCATCCAGCCAACCTTAAACTAAAGCCAGTGAGGCGCTTCCAGCATTCAGTACTGCTTATACACCTAATCAAAATATGACTGTTTTAAACATTCAAAAAAATAGGATACAGAAAAATTATGGATCACCTGAAAATTAAGCCTATATAACATATGGTAAACACACTGTGTCCTCCGGGTTAGGTATCAATCATAAGCCAACTCTACACAGGACAAATAGGAAACAGATCATTTCACTGACAAAAAATAGCAGATCCACAGAATGGCTGAGGTTGGCAGGAACCTCTGGTGGCATCTGGTCCAACCCCTGCTCAAGCAGGGCCACCCAGAGCAGGGTGCCAAGGACCACATCCAGGCGGCTTTTGGAGATCTCCAAGGAAGAGACTCCACGACCTCTGGGCAACCTGTGCCAGTGCTCTGTCACCCACACGGTAAACAGATGCTTCTTGATGGGATCCTGTTTACCATGTTCTCATAATGCGGGACATTGGTGAAGTTTGCTAAAGAACCTTTCAGAAGGACATATATCTTTTATCATCAGGCCTAGTAATGCAAGTTAGAAGAAATAGACTGGTTTTAAGGTTTAAGCCTCTCCATTAGGGCCTTCTTCAGAAGGTATAGAGATATAATTTGCTTTAAAGTCACACTGGCAGTTAGTGAAGATCAAAACCAAAACTTTTATCTCTACGCTCCTTTTCTGTCTTACCCATAAACTATCCTTCCTTTCCCCACCCTCGGTCTCTCTCTCTAAATGCTCTGAATTAACCTTAACTCTCTTTGATTACCACCACCTTCTCAGTCCTCTTGCTCCATCATCCCACCAGAGAGCTGTTAGATGTTTCACAGAAGAAGGGAGTATGTCTGATCTGGGAGGTTGGAGGGTACATGTTCCCCAAGGAACCAGACAACACACAGGCTACCTTTCCAAAACTTCTGGTAGACTTGTCATTATAAGACCTACTCAAAAGAAGCTATGAGTTTTATTAAACAGAGGATATATCTTAGTCTGCAAATTTAAGAGTAAGTTTTATTACTTTTTAAGTGTGAGTTACAGCCAAGCATAAAATTATAGCGTATTATCAGACTTCAGTAGACTTAACATTTAGTACAGGTAAATGTTACACACTAGTTCCTATGTAAGATGAATAGCAAAATTGTTTGGCTAGGAGATCTGTTGGTACAGTGAGGATTACAGAGTACACAACTCTGAAGACAGGACACCAAAACTTCTTACAGAGAGCCCTCATATGTTGCCTGAACACTTTCCAAGAGGACTTTGGAAAAGAAAAAGGATGTGTGTACACACACATTTCTCTTACAACATCTACTGCAGAAGGAGAACATTGCTCTGGGAGCTGCAGAAGAAACACAGCACCTCCTACCACTAATGTAATGGTGATAAGCCAGCTGTTGCCAATGAGAACATGTAATAGCTGAGTAAAAACCTTGTTGTGGGAAGGAAACACAGGTTAGGATCTCTCCCACCTATCCAGCCACTTAATAGGATATTTTCCTAGCACTTGTAGAAACTGCACTGACACCTGTGCTCCTCCATGAAGATGACCAAGAAGTTTATGTACTACAGTAAGGCAGTCCAATAACGTTCTCATAACAAAATGACTAGCAAAAAGGCCAAATTTGTCCTGAGGGACAAGTATACCAAATGGAAACTACAGCAAGGGACACCTACAGACATCAGGTACCTTCACAGCTGGATACAACCAAGTAAAACCCACAGCTTGTTGGAAAGAGTTTCATACCACCCCCTCAAAAGAACATTAAAATAATAATAATAAATTGAAAGAAAACAGACTTCTTTCTGAAGAGCAGTAAGCCACAGACCACCACAAGAAGCCACTTGAGGCTGCTGGCGCTTTCCTACCACCCCAGGACCACAAAAGGAGACTTCTCAAGGCGGGGGGGGGGGACAAGGAACTGGTGGCAGAGCAGAAGCCCTACCAGCCAGGCCAGGTACAACCACGAAGGAGACAAGCCCTGCTTCTGCCTCCTGGTCCCACACCGGCGCTTTTTGCCCCCAAACCACCAAATTTCAGAGCAAGGACCCGCTCCTACCCCACGCTCACCCCGCTTACGCCCCCGGGGCGAGCAGCAGGCACCCCAAAACCACCCCACCAGCGGGTCTCTCCCCCAGGAGAACAAAACCAGGAACATTACGGAGACAGGACCGAGCTGCCCGACCACCGACAGCCCCCTCCCCGCGCCCACCTGGAACTCCAGCCCGTAGATGACCGGCGCGTCGTCCTCCATCGCCCCCGCACAGCGCGCCCCGCGCCCCGCCGCCCTTTCTGGCCCTCGCCGCTGCCCGTCGCCGGCCGCTTCCTGCAGCCGCCCCAGCGCAGGCGCCCGGCGCAGGCGCAGGGAGGGAGCGGCGGCACCGGGAGGGGGGGCGGCTGTGCCGCGCTGAGGTGACCGGGAGGGGGTCTTGGGAGGTCCTTGGGGGGTCCTGAGGGGCTTGGGGGGGGGGGGGGGTCCTGAGGGGGGACCTGGAGGTCCTGAGGGGGTCTGGGAGGGGGTCCCCGGGGCCCTGCCTCGCACAGGTTGCGCTGCTCTCGGTGGGGCTTCAGGTGAGCGATGGGTTGGGCTCGGGAGGCCCAGCGGCCGTGCCCCCCTCTCAGGGCACCGAAAGATGGAGAAAAAGGGTTTTTTAATCATAAAAGCCTTTTTAGTGTTTTGTTCCCTGTGTAGCTATCAAAAGAAATCTATCAAATAACTGGCTGTGCTTTAAAGCAAAAATTTCGGTGTTTCATACTGATCTTCAGGAAGAATTTCAATATTAGATACTTATTAGTTACCTTGAGCAGTGCCCAGGTGCTAAAGCTAACCCTTGTACGTTTTTTTTTCTCCTTCAGCTACCATGGAGAATACAGAAAGTAACGCAAAGGGTGCCAGGAGCACCTCGGATGAAGAGGACAGCGGAAATAGGGTTCGAGAGAAAAGTCAGGAAGAAATCCTCTTCCATGAGGAAACCATCGATCTTGGCGGAGATGAGTTTGAATCCGAGGGGAATGAAACGGTGTCAGAAGATTCGAATAACTTTGTAGATAAGCTTAATGAGCAAATGATGGAGAGTGTCATTATTTCAGATTCTCCAAACAATAGTGAGGATGACACGGGTGAGCTTGGTTGCCTGCAGGAGATTGTAGAACAAATGGAAGCTAAAGGTAATCAAAAACCACCGGCAGAAGTGGGTAAAGAAGAGTTTTTGAGTACTGAGAGTGAAACTGAACACGAAGAAACACCCAAAGACATTTCTGAGATTGGAACAGACGATCAGGCATCGCTAAAGGAAGAATCAATTCAGGAAGCAGTGAAAGACGAACCAAAGTTGGGAAACGGCATTCCTGTTGAAGCAAAACCAAATAATATTGACAAAAGCAAACCTGATGACCAGATACCATTGCCCGGTACTTGCAAGCCGTCTCCTGAGGCTGAGCCTATCCCTGTGTGTACTATTTTCAGCCAAGGAAACAATGTCAATACTCAGCCACAGTTGTTCCTACCTGACGGGTTTGAGCCTCAGATGGTAAAATCTCCCAGTTTTAGTAATATAACTGAGACTCCAGTGAAGTCTAATCCACAGGTGGTTCAGCCAAGTCCGAGTCTAAGCAAGTTCTTCGGTGATCCCGTTAACACTAACACTTTAGCTTCAGATTTTTTTGATTCGTTTACTACATCCAATTTTATTTCTGTTAGTAATCCCAACGCAGGCTCCTCGGTTCCGGAACAAATGTCCTCTCTTTCAAACGGTGGAGATGGTTCTTGTGCTTCGTCTAAGCCTGCTTTCTCTGTGGGAAATGGGAAACCTGAAGCAGGTGGTCCTCCAGCAGCACTAGAAATAACTCAGTCCCCCAAGCCGTTCTCACAAATCCAAGCTGTTTTTGCTGGGAGTGATGACCCATTTGCCACAGCTTTAAATATGAGTGAACTTGACAGAAGAAATGATGCTTGGCTTCCCAGTGAGGAAACCAGAAATGTTCTAATTTCAGTTGCCACCCAGCAATACAGCACTGTGTTCATAGACAAAGAGAATCTCACCATGCCTGGACTGAAATTTGATAATATTCAGGTAAGAGTTTATGATTACGTTGTAGTCTTTCATTGTATTTTAGAAATATTGAATAAGAGCTGTACAGTAATGTGTATATCTTAATGCTTTTATATTGCCAGCTGTCATCTTGTGTGTGTTACTCCAATCCTTGTTAGAAAATTTAATGTCACTGCCTGCTTGTACATGAAAGGGCTAAAACAACGTCCGATTTATTCATAGAGATTTGTTGGGTATGTTGAAACCCAGTGTTGACAGTATACATAAAATCCAAAGCCTGTTGTATTTTTTTAAGTACTTTCAGTTAGTTTTTAGCCCTTCTAGTTAGTAAGATAATGCTCACATTTGAAGATAAACA